>NW_020438895.1:265033-268964 GCF_000699045.2 Agrilus planipennis
ATCCTCTGTCGGGAAAAAACGAAATGACTTTCCGAACAACCCTATATTATTTATGAAATTAGATTGTTAGAAAAATTAAAGGGGCGCAACAATTTTTTTATTTTTAAAGGGGAGCACAGGTACAAAAAGGTTGGAAAACCACTGATGGCACTGTTATAGCAGGATTTCAAAAATAATTTCTATAGAAAAGGTTAAAAACGAGATTAATAGTATAGATGTACTGGATAGTGATTTTTACGGATACCGAATAACCACTACGTTTAATGGTAGGTTTTTCGTTATACTTATTAAATTGTTATTGCGGGTCTTTGTTTTTCTTTTTTTTCTGGAAGAATTACCTGGCGCTACCGGGTACTCGGCGTCTTTATCAGTTACCCGATCGATGCCAGACCCACCGGGTATCGTATTCAAGCGGGGTACCCTGCCCATCTATAATTAATATTTAATAGTAGTCTAATTTAAAGTCCTTATGATGAAGTGTCATAAAACCTTTTAATTAGATACACAATTTCAATTTATTTTGTATATAGATGAGCATTACCTATAACCCATTTCCCATCGAGTTTTCTCACACACGCCTTCCACAAAAGGCAATACAATAAAAACGATTACAAATGTTAACGATTGTAGAATCGCGTCATGAAATCACGTATAGTAGCTATATGTATTAGCAATACACAGTGATTCGACCTTGTCACTTAACAATAGCGAATGATAAACCAATTTCCCTTACATAATGACACACCATGATGCAGTTTCTACCTGCCCGAATATACCTGAAATTTGCATAAAACTATTAAGTCAATTTTTGGAATAAATTCAACTATGTCTTATTATCGTTGAAAAATAGATCAATAAGGATCGTCAAAATTGATGATTAATAACTGAAATTCAGTTTTAATAAAATTACCTATATATTGGATTTCCTAAGCTTGCACGAAAAAGGAAGATGACATGAGCATTCGTTTAGCATCTGGTTTATGCTCATATGGACCACTTATACTTGTCAATTATTAAATTGTGTAACTGATGTAAGACACATTACTAAAAACTCCCGCTATTTGAATAGGATAATTTAAAAATTAAAACAGTAACAAGTTTAATAGTGAAACATATTATTATCACTTTTATGGATGGAATTGGGGTCAATTTAGCAGTTTTCAGAATTACAATTACTAATTCAAATAGATTAATGCATATTTCTTAAAAAAAATCGGTTGTCTGTAAAGTCGGTTTACTGACGATAGTTGAACGTGACAACGTCATAAGAAAATACTGATGGAATGGTTTCATTTTTCAAAAGAAAATTTTAATTTTATTTGTTTGATAGATATTTTGTATGGATATAGAGAAGGAGGTAAATGGAAATGTATTATTGTATAGCAGCTGTCCACGCGGACGCATCGCTCACTCAAGTAGGAGAGAGAGACAGATGTCGAACGCTGCCGAACGCGGAGGCAGATTGTGCCTCTTTGTCGCTCGTTCCGCGCTCTCGCTTGCACTTCAAGCCTTAAATGGAACGCCTCAGAGTGAGGTAACGCCGCATGAGTCATGTTTTTTCGTGCGTGCAGCCGGCTCCATCGAATTATAAGAGGTTGTCACGTCAAAAACTACCTTGAAGTTTTTAAAATCAAAGACGAAAATAAACGTTTGTAAATTTATAGATACAGAATAATAATTTCTTTTTCACAAATATGATATTGTGAATGCAAACGACCGCAATGGACAACAATCTGTTTGATTGTAATTAGAACAGATTTTAAATATTTCTACTCGATTGAACTTAACACGTATACATGCATTCATTAAAATATTATGATACATGAATATGTATCGAACAATATACGTCCTGTATTTAATCGCAAATTCAAGGAAAAGAAGTAGACAACCTTGTCAGATCATAATCATAAAGAAATACTATTTAAGGTGTTTTTAAAATTAAGTATCATTGTTATTATAAAAGTAGGTCGACCAAAATTTGGTAGTTTTCTTCACTATTGTTCTATTCATGGCTTATATGTATGTAATGTGTAGATAAGTCAGTATTAGTGCATAACTTGCTAATAGATAAAGC
Organism: Agrilus planipennis; assembly: GCF_000699045.2. Lineage (NCBI taxonomy): Eukaryota > Metazoa > Arthropoda > Insecta > Coleoptera > Buprestidae > Agrilus > Agrilus planipennis. Next base: position 267,108 of record NW_020438895.1, read on the forward strand.
AGTATGACATATGAGTCAAAATAGGAAGGCAACGTCAGCAATAAAATGTTAAACGGAAAGAGAAACATTGCAGTGCCTTTGTTTAACATGAGGATGACAACCCTGGTGGTAAATATTACCCCACATGCAAGTCGGTCATTGGTCATTGCACACTACCAAAAATTGTGAAAAAATGTAGTAGAACAGTCGTGTTTCACTCCAATAATTTATTGCTTAGTTGGCCGTCTTAATTTGACTTGAATATACCTCGCTGATTTTACTCAATATTCTTCGTACAACTGACTTACTTTCTGTAATAATACTTCTCGAAAGTTTAAATATTATGTATGTCTTTTATGATCTTATTTGATACGTCAAATTATATAAAAGAACACACACTAAATAGTAGGACAAGATAATAGTTTATAATGATTAATGATGCAATTGATACAAATATTTTTAAATACTGCAATTGCATTCCAAACTCGTAAAATACACTGGGTACTTAACGAAGCTGGCCTGCTTGATCACTATCATTAACTTTCGGTTTTAAGTGTTGCAAACAAAATAACGCATAACCGAAGGGGGGCACGATAGGTACGTTTTCATAGTGATTGTACAAATCTTATTCTGTTAAATCAACATTTTTAAGTGCCACTAAATATTGTCGCTAATTTTAAAGGTAAAAATAATCGAATGTATTGTCATTGGTAGCGAAATTGGCTTCCGACTTTATATATCACACCGGTGTGTTACCAATGAAAAATAATTAATAGCCTCTCTATTTTTTGCATTCCAATTGTGGACAACGCGCGTAACAATTAATGCTTACTTTTACATAAGCCCAAGGTTTTAAAAAGACACAGACTTTATTGGTTAATTATAAATATGTACATACATCTACTTATAAAATAATTCAAATGAAAATAATTAATAATCCCGAGGTAGATACATACACGTCCATTTATTGTCTTGTTAATGATGTTTTTATTAATAAAAAAAACAAATTGATGGAATAAATGCATCACTTTTAACATTATTTGCAATAAAAACTGAATAACTTTATTACACTACATCACAATTGATATACCCAAGAAAAATGTCTTTACTACAGCGGTTTTTTTTTACCGGTAAATGAACATGCAAATGTAAGAAAGTATTAATTATTTATATTTATTTTATACAGCAATGCGGTAGTGTAAATGTACACTATCGATATCAGATATACTATTAATGCAAAACGTTTCATTATCGGCATATTTTGTTTTTATGTTTGAGAAACATGTGGGATACAGGTTTCAACAGCGCCTATCTCAAACTATCTATCACCTTCTTATAAAATTAGCCGAATTATCAAAATCAAAAAGACTAAAGATAGAAGTCTTGTCGTTTTGTTTACGCCACTACTCATGCGCCATTATCAAGAAGCAATTGATGCACTCGGAAAACGGTATAAAACTCAATATACATACACACCTTTAGAATTACCTTATGAGACTACGCAAGTGTTTTCAATTTCACGGTCTGGAGGTTGTTGAAATTCAATCCACTATTAAATCATTAGAAACGCATCATTGTCAGATAAACGTGCGAGGAAGATTTACTAGTATGGTAAATTAATAAATATCGTCTCGAATAAATGAACCAGACATGTTAAACTAGGTTTCCACCGGAGAAACATTGAAGAACATTAGTTTTACGGTGCTGGTTCGGTCACGAACAGTATAGACAAATATGACGGCGTTTCTTGCTTCATCCCTACATTCTTTTAATCCTGGTGGCTCCGGCTTCTAATTATTTAACAAACTGATAAGTAAAACTTTAACTTCTTATTTAGTTAGTTAATATAAAAAAATAGAAGTTATATAATAATAATAA
>NW_020438895.1:269304-274175 GCF_000699045.2 Agrilus planipennis
AATTTAATATTCCTATAATTTTTACTTTTTTTGCTAACTAACTAAGCTGCAATAAAATAATACGAAGTAGATTTTTATATATCTGTTAATTATAAATTAATTGGTAATTACTTATTAGTTCAACTTAAATTGTTTTGAAGTTTGAACAGTTCAAATTTTTAAATATGTAATAACATATATCCTCGTGATATTTTTATATATATTTTATGTCTATTATATGCACCACCTTGAATTATCTGATTTCCTGTACATCGAAAACGAATGAATTTTTCTCTAATTTTAACATCTCCATCCATGTAAACTTGAATTACAAATAAAATCTTTGACTGCAGCATCTTACTTATATAAGGTAAACAATAACCTACAATAGATTTCATCATTTTAGGACGTCGTTCTTCTGTCATAATCCATTAATTAGCTGAAGCACGTAATTGTACTCACAAATTAGATGAACTAATTGCGACAAAACGAATTTCAATTACTTCTGTTCGTAAGAACACATAAAAAGCTAATTGATAAAGCAGCAATTTAAACGATTTCGATTTTATTCGATCCATAAATAATTCATATCGAATTCTATTTGCCATTGCGTAACTTTACAATAAAAAGTGACCACCAGATGATTGAAAACATGTGTATTAGCCATTCCCTTATACGGCTATCGTTTAAATAATTAAATCAGTGGTTGGAAACAAACGTAAAAGTGAAGTGGGTGCTGTTTTATTTTTAAACTGTTTCTGTCGCAACCAGCTAATATAAGCGGTTTAATTCTTCGTCACTCGAATGGCCATTTTTATATTTGTGCCCTGATTATTTTCCGCTACACTTTAGCTATTTGTTATGGTGACTTAACAAAGGCAACTAATTCTTTATCGTTAAGCCGTGTACAGGTTACTTAGCCTTGAACGATCGACCACGAACAAGAAAAGGGAATTTTTATAAAGAAATAGTGTTCAATATGAATAGATAACACGTGGGTGCAATTTACATGTATTTTAACACATAATATACAATAATAATAGTAACAATATGTTTTAGTTTTAATGTGTACTAGAATTATAAGCCGTTATTGCAAAATATAACCTAGATGAGCACGTGTCACCACTGGTTAGTATAAAAAAAGTTTGTTAATATCGAAATTGAATAAGAGGGAATCAAAAGTCGACGGAGGTAGGATCTTACTATGTAAAAAATTGTGAAATTGATTCCTTTCTAAATAAAATTGAATAAGAAACCCTTTAAATTTGATTATGTATGCAATCTTATAAAAAAAGTTAAAAGAAATTTTTTTGTAAAAAAGTGTAGTTAGCAAAAGTTTTATTTTGCTTAAACTTTATATTTTATCACACCTACACTTTTTGAGCATATTTATTATAATAGTTCAGTTCTTTAATGATCTAATTCTTTGATCATCTAATAACAATTTTTGACGTTCCAATAATAAAAAACCACTGGGGTTTTATTTTTTTATTTACTATTTATTCACAGTATTATTTATTTGTTATTAAAGTAAATTTTATTAATATGTCAAGTTGAAGAATTATCTTCCAGGGCCTCATATTTGAATGATTTAAAAATGCTAGGCAGTTTCTTCATACGGGGACTACAATTAAAGAGTAAACGAAGCGGAACATATTTAATTAGAAACGCACTGCGTAATTGCATAATTAGCAATAGAAATAACAGTTTGAAACATTTTTATATCTTTCTATCGTTTTTTAATTGAGTTGTACCGTACCTACGTATCTGCTCATAAGAATATTTTAAATTATTTTGAAACATTGCAGTCACTATGGCTTACAATCTTAGGATTTGTAGTTATCCTTAATTAATTAAATATTACCTACGACCTACTACTATCAAAAGAGAAAGCAGATTTGTATAACATCATTAATTTTTTGCTGATTTCACTAACTCTCATTGTCTTTTATAAAATTTTCCAAATGTTGTAGTGTTAAGCATGCTTTTGCAAAATGCGTAAACTAAGCACGTAAATAAACAATAAGGAAAAAGAAACTTCTAGCGCTTTATCATTCGTGAATCTGGGTTCTGAAAGTGTAACAGATGATATAAAAAACATATGATTTCATCAACGTTTGAATCATTTTCAACAGTTCACACTGCTCATGTAACACTTGAAATGTTAAATAAAAAGCGACATTAAATTATTTTTGACCTTTTTTTGTTTTGGAAGTATCAAGTGATGACTACTAGTCTCTAGTCGTTTGTTCTTCATAGTAGTTTCAAATTTGTGGTGTAAAATCATTAAATTATTTTGAAGTTTAGGGAATAATAATCAATAACTCATTTTGCTCAATTGCTCAGAATTTTCCTCATTAATTTAAGGTTATCTGTAGCGGTAAAAGTTAATCCAAAACTTAATTTACTTTAAAATATTAGTGTTAACTAAAATTATAGTCTATACATTGAAAATCTCGGTGATGTTGTTTGCTAATTAAGTAGGTATTATACGTAATTAAAAATCGCATGGTATACTTTTATATAACATTTTCGGAACACCGAAATTATCTAATGAAAACGTAAAAATTATCTAATTATAATGTAAGTGTGTTATAGATTTTATGCACTTATTGAAATATGAAATGTGTTCCAAATACTACAGTAATTATATGGCTCCAAGCTGTTTGGATTCAAGCTCGCGATACGACACGCGGACAGGAGGTACGAGTGAATGTTTCTGTCGCATAGTTTAACTCACTCTTCAATAGATCGAATTCGACTTTAATAAACCTTCCAACTGAGTCCAATTTATCATGTGAATAACGCGTTCACAATATGTAACGTACGCACAAACATGTGCCAAACTAATTAATAAAAACTGATCACCGGTACGAATAGTGTCGTAAATGATTTATTTAAGGACGTAAGGAGAATGGCACATTTTGTTTGCTCTACTAAGAACCAAAAGAAGAAAAGAATGTTGAAATAATAGTACCTACGTTAAAACACTAAGCTTAAAAATGAACACAAATTTTCATATTGCTAGAGGAGGTTTAAATCAAAACCAACAAATACTTAAACAGAAACATCATAAACATAATAACTCTCCTTTAGATTTAGAAAAGGCTTTTGACAATGTTAAATGCGAGAAAATGTTAAATATACTCAAAAATGTAGGGATGAGTTACAAAGATAGAAGAGTGGTACTTAGTTTGTGTAAAGAGCAACAGGCAGTTATAGAGAACAAAACGAAAAAGTACGTAAAGAGCGAATATAAAGATAGGAGACGAAAAATTAGAAGAAGTGGCTAATAATTTTAGGTATCTAGGAAGTCAGGGCTGAAGGAGTAGTAGGGATATAAAGCCGAGGATAGCGCAGGGTAATGTGGCCTTCAATAAAAAGAAGTCACTTCTATGCTCCCGAACGATTAATTTAGAAATTCAAAAAAGGTTGTTAAAGGTGTATGTTTAGAGCACGGACCTGTAGGGGTGCGAAACATGGACAGTAGGCGCGGCGGAATAGAAAAGGGTAGAATCGTTCGAAATGTGGTGTTACAGGCGAATGATGGGGGTACCGTGGATAGAGAAGGTTAGAAATAAAGAGGTATTAGAAAGAATAAAAGAACAGGGGACTCTATGGAAATCAATAAGAATAGGCGAGATAGGTTGGTAGGACACATTCTCAGACATGAAGGTCTAGTCAGAGACATATTAGTGGCAGAAACGGAAGTTAGGAGGAGTAGAGGTAGACCTAGATTAGATTACTGTTCGCAAATAATTAAGGATATGGGTTGTTGTAAGGAAATGCGAAGTTTAACTCAAGAGTTCCACAACATCGGCATCATTATCATCATAGAGTCGTCAGTCCTAAAAGTAGTCATTGATCACGCGTCTGTATTCTTTTTTATCCTGAGATAATCTTCGCATTTCCTTAAAACTATTAGAACATCCCACATCCTTAACTATTTGTGAACAGTAATGTAAACAATTTGCAAAGCTACGTATAATACAAAAAGTGCCCCAGTTTCTATTCAGTTGGTACGCCTGCTTAACTGATTTGTTCAGGATTTCTAACAATTTCACGCTTGTTACATTGTACTTGAATCATTTCATTAACGCATTTTTTACCGGTATTCGGAATTCCCAACCTTGACGTGTTACAAAATTTATTACTGAACACTTTTTTGCGTCGCTTTTGTATTTGTTATGACTTTACATTCGTGAATCAATCAGTGGAAGCAAATACGAACGAAACGTTGACAAAACAAAAATATTAGAAATATGTATTGTGGGTATGAAAAAGAATGTGTTTCAACAACATTATTATTGTACAAATCCACAATATTTATTTTGTCACCCAATGGCTTTTTCAGATGGAAGAATGAAATATGAAAAAGAAGGTGGATCTTCATAAATTTGACTGTCGTTAATAATTTTATAGTACAGTAAAAGTTCTTCATTCGCGGAGTATACGTTCCATAAATATGCCGCGAATACAGAAACCGTGAATATGGAATGGTAATTAGTATGGAATCATAAGAGATACGTTCTAAGGTTTCAAAATAAAACCAATATGTATCAGAATAAATTCAATTTATTCAGAAATTCGCAAGTAAAATTAATCGTTATAATCACCTTTAAACAAGGGTTTAAAAGATTTAGTTATTTTTTCCTGTTTTGAATGTTTAATTAATCCACTGGGTTACATCATTTATAAAAACTGCCTCGGCACGTACCTACCAGCAGTACATACTCAAAAGATGCCGATATATTGAGGGGATTCAGTAGTACACGCGCCGTAGAGTAAAAACATGCTTATCGGTTCTAGATATCATGAGTTTAATGTTTGTAACAGAGATTTGAAATTTTGTAGAAAGATAGATAAAGCTTTGTTCTAAAGCCTGTCGAAGG
>NW_020438895.1:274183-276408 GCF_000699045.2 Agrilus planipennis
CGGTTCTAGATATCATGAGTTTAATATTTGGAACAGAGGTTTGAAATTTTGTAGTAAGATAGGTAAAGCTTTTTTTCTAAAGTCTGTCGAAGGTCATTTTTTAATTTTTTAATTTCTATTGAAAATACGTCTCCTACATGAAGCACCAACTTTAAGCACGTGTAAAAGCATTTAATGACTTTATTATTGAAAACAAAAAACGTACCGAGTTAGTATGAACCTTTATCTGTTACCATACAAAAAATCAGATATTTATCTCGCAACGTTAAATCACAATGTTTAGAATAGAAATCCATATTTTCGGAAAAATTAACGCTAGGCACGAGCGGTCTATTGCGGTCAATCCCCTTAACAAATGACACCGAATCCTTTTTTGTTTACCTATTGCATCCGCAAATAATGAAATTTTTAGCCTCGAATGCAGGAATTGAGTTGCAATTTTTTCACCCGCGAATAAGGAAACCGTGAATAAGGAACTTTTACTGTACCTACATACATACTTTCGATATCCAAGAAGTTGTCGTTTAAACGACATTTGTAATTAAAAATCACCAACCGTTTGACGTGATGGACGTGTTTAATGTCAATATTCGGTCGAAGGGTCATAATAGGATGGGCGAATTATACTGGTTAAAAATATCTGGGCCAACATCATAACATCTTTTTAATGTTTTTCTTATTATACGATTGTTTGCGAAGTAAACCTGTTCCAAAGCCTGCTTACGGCTTATTCCTCCGCTCCTTATGGATGACACAAAAGTCTGGAGAAAGTTTTCTGTTGCAAAATTGTTATGCAATTTACACTTGTTTTATTTATGCGTTTATTCGCGTAAACAAAAAAAGTATACCAAAAAAAAATACCTGTTGTTATGACGCGACACAATTTTTTTCATTGTATATTATATATGTATGTATGTATTGGAGCATCACATAGTTTGTGTTTTCTCCTCTTATAAAAAATATTCGGTCTGGAAACGTTTTTTTTTCTTCTCGACTGCACGCTCTTCGCCTTTTTTTTTTCGTAACGGAATTTCAACATAATTACAAAATTATTTATACATCCATTGTCTCGAATGTTTTTAAATTCTTCATGTTAAATATTGCAATAACAAATGCGAAAGCCAGTACCTACCACAGATTTTGCCCACTTCCGGAATATTTGAGATGACTGTCATGAATGGAAATGTCAAGACGAAATTGTTATTACGATCGGCGTATTAAAAACAAACGGCAAGCAAGAAACCTCCCTCTGACATCGTTATTATGTAATTTAAAAGAACGTAACCGCGTTTTTGTTGCTGATAAAACTCTTTTATTAATCAAAATAACCTTGGCCACTTTTGCATAAAAAAGCTCTCGTAAGTATACTTTCTATAAAAAGGTACCTACAACTAACAATTTAATTATCCAAATCATGAAATCGCACTTGAATTATTATATAATAACCAATAGCAGCAGGTACGTGTTGAATAAACTCGGCGTGAAAGATATTATTGGAAGCAAAATACCAATTTCAATTGAACAAGACGACAAAAGTGAATCCCATTGCGCTACCCGTACTTCGCAATATCATTAGGAAATTAGGATAATGACCGGGCTGACCAAAAAATGTAATTACGTTTGTGTACGTATGCAAACGTCGCAGTTAGTATTTGAGGCTATAGCCGCTTGATGCCTAAAATGACACAGGCAAATCAAAAAAAAAGAAATTTATTTATTTTCAGTTCATCCTTTCTATCATGAATCAATGTTTTGCATTTTCCAAAAAACCAGAACATTTTACGTTCCTAACTGTTTGCGAACAATGAGTAGGTTTCTGCCCCTCTTTACTCCTGTTTCTACTATTCTCGGACAGCGAACTTATTTTGCTGTTGCTTTTTGCTGCACTGTAGTGCCCATAGTAATACTTATTTCGCTTTATTTCACACACCTACGACCTAAAGATAGTTTTAAATAAAATGGAAGCGGTACTGACAGATCAGTACTCTATGAAAGTAAATAAAAATAAAACTAGAATACTGGTATGCAAGGGAAGAAAAAGTAGGGAAATAGCGAATATAAAGGTAGGAGACGAAAAATTAGAAGAAGTGGCTGATTTTAGATATCTAGGAAGTCAGATAAGTCAGGATGGAAGGAGTAGTAGGGATATAAAGCAGAGGATAGCGCAGGGTCGTGTCGCCTTTAATAAAAAGAAGTCACTTCTATGCTCGCGAACGGTTAATTTA
>NW_020438895.1:277020-279095 GCF_000699045.2 Agrilus planipennis
GGGACTAGTTTACGTCCGGAGTGCTTTACTCCAGAGGACGCCATCATTTAATTTGTGTAGTCTTACTCGGGATCATAATGTGGTGGTTTCCCCGTTGTCTTCCACATCGCAGTATTATGCATCAGAGTGCCATACCGATCCTCGTGATCTCTGCCACCCTGAGTACTGAAAGAGCTGCTGCCCATAAAAATTTTATGTTTTATTAAGTATAAATTATTTTTAATACATTCATGACTTGCGTATATAATTTACATGACATTTTTTAATTTTACTTTCTCTTTTATAGTAAATCAGCAGCTTGTAAAACTATTTTTTTTTCTTGGTTCATAAATTCTGTACAGGTATGACATTCTCCTTAGAAAAAAATGACATACTTTTTGAAATAAAAACGATAGCGATGTATGATTTACCAAACAATTAAAAGTCCTGTGTTCGAAGAAAAAAACAGTCGAATATTTTTGTAATGTCCCATCCATATGGTCCACACATTCACCAAATTATGCATTTTGGCTCATGCGACAGAAATTTGTAATTTCTGTGGTCGGTGAACATTTTGCCATACCTGTATGCGTAAAGAATATAGAACATACAGGTAAGGCAGAATAGAATATCCGTATACTCGGTTAAAAGTAATAAATGGAAAATATTTCCTAATATGTTTAATGGACACCCTGTTTATAAAAATATTGAGCAGCATTCATGGAAAACTCCTTGCAACTTTGTTACTTTTTGTAATAATTTTGGTTTGACGGTCAACAACAACTAATCGACTCTTAAATTTCTTTAGATATTCGTCGAAGAAATGCAAGGTTAAATAAGAAAAAAGATGCACAAATATGCATAATACACATGTAGTTACACACACTATCTCGCCCAGACTAAATACAGGTAATAATTTAGTAAAGTCAAGCAATAATGAATTGAAAATTAATTATACAGTAGTTAAATATAGTTTACAAGAAGATTATTAAGTATAGGAATTACTTCAGAAGCTATTACGATACATTAAATTACACCACAAAGAAATTGAGAAAAAAATTAAAATTAAACCGAAAATAACTTCTAGAAAAAGGAAGTTAAACAACATAAAAGGTCTAGTACCTGATAAATATCCAAAAATTTTGCTGAATATATACTCCAAAAGCACAATCTTATTTCCGAAATAACGAAAACTATTACTTTGTCCCGATTAATCATTGAAAAATGAAAATGTACTATTTATTTTATGCAATGTAAATTATAAATTTTCAAAATTTTTGAAAAAGTACAAAACTTTGGCGCGCAATTGGAATTCGATGGATCACTTTATTTACCATAATTTATAAAAACTTGATTTGCAATAAATAATTGTTTTTTTTTGATAATGGTAAAGTATAAATTTTAATTAAACTTCGTCATCTGTGATATAACTAATTACAAAATTTCAGAAAAGTAAATGCGTAAAAAGAAAGTTAAAAAAAGCTGTAAAATCTCTTGACTGTATTCTTAAATATTGCACCCATAAAAATTGCAGATAAGAACTAAACAAAATAGCCTACCTTGCTACTTTTCGTAAAAACTTTTGTCCGCCGTCCGCCGATTAAAAAAACACCAAAATCCAACACTCAGTTCACTTCACAATTCGGACTGTGTCTGTTACAGATTTAACCCTTATTTATAAGTTGTAAACGTATGGGAGAAAGTATATTTTGCTGTGGTTACAGTTTAGCACAAACTTATTTGCTATGCACATGTACCCGAACGTTTGCCGAGAGCAGTCTAGATCAATATTCGCTCTAAAGTGTTTGTTGACAAGTTCAACATTAATTGGGTTCCTAACATTGTTCCTCGAGTCTTAACCAACCTACAAAGACCTTCACCAACAAGAAATAACTATTCCAAACATCAGACCAAACTTCTTAAAAGCTGTTTCACTCCACTCATAATTTTCAAATATATACTTTCTCTAGTGTTTTTTTACTTATTATAATATAAAAATTTTCTAAACTTGATATTCAAGTTGCATTTTATGCAATTTCTATTTTTGGCATTCCTGCAAACCAAAGTTTTAAATGTCAACTTGTTTCGGAAATGTG
>NW_020438895.1:280538-296856 GCF_000699045.2 Agrilus planipennis
TATACATAATGCAGTCAATTAATTGCATTCTGTTGTTTAAAGAAAACCAAAAGATGACATAGATGATATGGACTATTGCTCATATCACAAAAGAAAAAAAAACACTTAGAATGTATTATTCATCTTATACAGGAACGTAATAAGTTTTAGTTATTAAACCGTTGTGAATAAATTGAAAAGAATCTTTCGTTGACATACGGGTGGGAAATTTTAATTTTCATTTGAGATAATTCAAAATCACAGCTAGTTTTTTCTTTCTTGTGCCAAAGAAGGTGCATGACTTTTTTTACAAGGGTTTTATAACTGAAACTTAGTTTTCTTTTCTTGGCATGCGATTTAAAAACACAGACATTATTAAAAATACAATACTTTTTGAAAAGGTAGAAATAAATTTTAGACTTCACATGCCTACGAAATAAACAACTGTTACAAACTTCTTAATGTTTGGACAGAAAATTAAGAATTCATTGCGCCGTTACTATAAGCCACCAAAAAAAGGGTGACATTGCTTCTTAATCAATTTCTATTTTTGATAAAGAAGGATCTGTCTCCGTTACTACTATTATTACTTTATTAAATTTTTATACGCTCACCACAATTCTGTCAAATAAAACTAGCAGTTTTATGTCGGCATTTTTAACTATACGCATCTTTCTGATATTAAGTCTGGATAATTGATTAAACTGTTTGTGAACAATATCCATACATTACTTTCATTTCTCTATTTTTTATGTATTATTAGTGCTTGACCCGTAACTTAATTGATTAAAAATAAACAAAATACGATTTTACTGTGGTTACAATTTGATCATTTTTAGCAAATTAACATGTTTTATAAAGTTTAATCTATACGTAATCAAATCTGAAGATTTAATACGTAAATTCTGAATAAACTTTACTTATTATCGTCAACCAACTCAACTGATTTAGGGATTTCAAACTGCACATTATGAGAAAGATTTTAAATTTCTTCGAATTTCATACTTTGACAACGCAAATGCACGGTTAAATAAAAAGAACAGGATTAACGACATAAAAGGTCTAGTACCTGATAAATATCCAAAAATTTTGCTGAATATATACTCCAAAAGCACAATCTTATTTCCGAAATAACGAAAACTATTACTTTGTCCCGATTAATCATTGAAAAATGAAAATGTACTATTTATTTTATGCAATGTAAATTATAAATTTTCAAAATTTTTGAAAAAGTACAAAACTTTGGCGCGCAATTGGAATTCGATGGATCACTTTATTTACCATAATTTATAAAAACTTGATTTGCAATAAATAATTGTTTTTTTTTGATAATGGTAAAGTATAAATTTTAATTAAACTTCGTCATCTGTGATATAACTAATTACAAAATTTCAGAAAAGTAAATGCGTAAAAAAAAAGTTAAAAAAAGCTGTAAAATCTCTTGACTGTATTCTTAAATATTGCACCCATAAAAATTGCAGATAAGAACTAAACAAAATAGCCTACCTTGCTACTTTTCGTAAAAACTTTTGTCCGCCGTCCGCCGATTAAAAAAACACCAAAATCCAACACTCAGTTCACTTCACAATTCGGACTGTGTCTGTTACAGATTTAACCCTTATTTATAAGTTGTAAACGTATGGGAGAAAGTATATTTTGCTGTGGTTACAGTTTAGCACAAACTTATTTGCTATGCACATGTACCCGAACGTTTGCCGAGAGCAGTCTAGATCAATATTCGCTCTAAAGTGTTTGTTGACAAGTTCAACATTAATTGGGTTCCTAACATTGTTCCTCGAGTCTTAACCAACCTACAAAGACCTTCACCAACAAGAAATAACTATTCCAAACATCAGACCAAACTTCTTAAAAGCTGTTTCACTCCACTCATAATTTTCAAATATATACTTTCTCTAGTGTTTTTTTACTTATTATAATATAAAAATTTTCTAAACTTGATATTCAAGTTGCATTTTATGCAATTTCTATTTTTGGCATTCCTGCAAACCAAAGTTTTAAATGTCAACTTGTTTCGGAAATGTGTAAATAACCCAGGAAAAAACATTCCCGTATCTTTATAGTGACGTAAACTATATGACAGTAAAAAGTAAATTAGAAGATCTAGAATCGCTAACTATTATGACAGATTATTCAACAGTATAATAATATGTGAATAATAAAGGTCGGGATTCTGTTCAATCAGTAGCGCGGCTAATAATTAGAAAAGTACCTAAATTAAATGTAAAAAAATTATTTAGATTACATTTTTTATTATTCTCTAGATATTATTTTAAAAAGAATTTTAGCCAATTTAACACAAAAATAAATATAATATTTTGTTATCGCAAATATTGGCAATGTTTCGTTTTTGGTATAAGTTTTCTTCAGGATAAATTGCAGTATTATTCAGAGATGGTCTTGATTATAAATACATGTTTGTACGAATACTTAGATTAGAGTGGACACAAACAGGAAAACCCTAGAAACCAACTTATAGTGTAAGAGGCCATTCTCTTATCACGTAAGATTATTTAGGGGGGGAGGGGGGCGAAAAGGGTCGACCATGTTTTATTTTTTCTTACAAGGGGTGGGAAAGAGTCTTAAAAATTCTTACGTAAGCTCACAAAAATACATAATGTTCCGAGTGGGTTTTGAGCCTCTGGACTGAAAATCATATGTAGGTAAAAATGAATGACTAAAACCAAAGTTTATTACTAACAAAAATTAAAAATTACCAGTACCTTTATAAGTACGAATAAACATTCCTAAAAATTACTTTGAAAAATAAAGATTAAATTTCATTCATTTTTTCCTTGCTTCATCATCATCATCATAAGGTCGTCAGTCCTAAGACTGGTTTGACACGTACCTCCACTCTTTCCTATCCTGAGCTAAACTTCGCATTTCCCTAAAACTAGAACAGCCCACCTCCTTAACTATTTGCGAAGAGTCTAGGTCTACCTCTACCCCTCCTAACTCCTGTTTCTGCCTCTAATATTTCTCTGACACGTACCTCCACTCTTTCCTATCCTGAGCTAAACTTCGCATTTCCCTAAAACTAGAACAGCCCACATCCTTAACTATTTGCGAAGAGTCTAGGTCTACCTCTACCCCTCCTAACTCCTGTTTCTGCCTCTAATATTTCTCTGACTAGACCTTCATGCCTGAGAAGGTGTCCTACTAACCTATTTCGCCTATTTTTTATTGACTTCCATAGAGTCCTCTGTTCTCCTATTATTTCCAATACCTCTTCATTTCTAACCTTCTCTATCCATGGTATCCTCATCATCCGCCTATAACACCACATTTCGAACGCTTCTAAGCTTTTCTTTTCCGCCGCGCCCACTGTCCATGTTTCGCACCCGTATAATGCCGTGCTCAAACATACACCTTACATTTTATCATAATGTGGTGGTTTCCCGTTGCCTTCCACATCGCAGTATTGTGCATCAGAGTGCCATACCGATCCTCGTGATCTCTGCCACTCTGAGTACTGAAAGAGCTGCTGCCCTCTTTCAGGGACTTGTCTTAGTCTGGTTTCTCTTTAAGAACCCCTCCATTATGGTTGAACCTATGGTCCGGCTCCCTAAATCATCGAAACTCGCAAGCCGATCCACCCACTCTAGTTTGTACAAGAGTTTCGTCAAGGTTCAAGTCCCGTCCTTACTTACGTAATAAATATTAAACAAAGGGGAAGAGGGTTGACATATTCTTACTTTTTCTTATACAGGGGGGAGGTTCAAAAATTAGTAAAAGTAATCTTACGTAATAAATAAATGGCTCCTACCTCAGTGATTCCCAAAATGTGCGCCATAGCTCCCTGGGCGTCGCGATGGCGTCGTAAGAACGCCGCGAAATATCCAGTTAAACAATTCGACCCCACTATATAATAACATTAGTCGCTACTGGTTTTACAGAAAAATAAACGCAAATCATATACCTAAAGAAGAAAGTTAATTTATTACAAATAAATGTAGATGAGATACCTTAATGAAAACTGGACTCATAATGAGAGTATAGTAATCTCATATTAGTTTACAACGTGAAAAATTCTTATTACCATTTGATTTGATAGGTATATTTATAAATCCTGATTTTATTGGATGCATACTACACAGTTTGTAATGTTCTCGGTAAATGGAGAATTCCTTTTAAAGAAAAGTCGCTCCCATATACGAGAAAATTTATTCGTCTGGAGGATGATACATAAATCATTTTTTTCAAAACTTTTTATTGATGTCGTTGGCGTTTAGAAAATACTTCCGGTTACTTCCGGCTGATAATACAGGAAGTGAATCTATCACATGACATACGTACTTGTGTAAGTATATAAACATCGCATATACAAGAAAAGTGTTTCAATGAAAGCATTCTCGTCGTAAAGCTCGAAGGAAAGTGAATTTATGATAGAATACCCGAAATCGGTCAACATGAACTAAAAAGAGTCATTCTTGAGAAGGAAAACCCCGAGAATTAAACAATAACAATACTCTTATTTAAACAGTAAATGAAATAAACGTTAGATACAATTTAAATGAGATAATTATTACTCGATGATTAAGAAATATTACGGAAATGAGTCATCCGCAAGACAACCTTCTGTCAAATAGACTACGCATTAAAAAATTGTTAGAGAAAGTTGTAAAGATAGTTTACTTATTTTGCATATTTTACAGAGTTGCTAAATGGCAATCTTCGTTTGCTTCTTTTTTAAAAATTCTGTAATTCTATACTTTCCTAAGCCAGAGTTCTTACCTACCAAAATGATTAAAGAAACTTCAGCTGACTCATGGTTTTACTAGCTTTAAAGGAAAGTTGTAAGGATACTAATTATTTTTATTTATTTTTTAACTCAAATTCACTAAAAGTACAATTTTTCTCCTTTAATTTCCATTTTCGAATGCCAGGAGAACAGTTCATATTTCGTGTTATTTACACAAACAATCTGTAGCATATCCAGAGGGGTGTTAGAGGGTTCAACCCGCTCCCTTTCCAACGAATTTTGATGTATTTTGTTCTATTTCTACAAAACAACAAAATCTTATAATTCTTTATCTAATATTAAGGACTTACTAATGTTTTGAATTAAGCAACAAGTAAATAGACTGAATCAGTGCATTCACTGAAAAAAAGAGTCCTATAATTNCACCAAAATCCAACACTCAGTTCACTTCACAATTCGGACTGTGTCTGTTACAGATTTAACCCTTATTTATAAGTTGTAAACGTATGGGAGAAAGTATATTTTGCTGTGGTTACAGTTTAGCACAAACTTATTTGCTATGCACATGTACCCGAACGTTTGCCGAGAGCAGTCTAGATCAATATTCGCTCTAAAGTGTTTGTTGACAAGTTCAACATTAATTGGGTTCCTAACATTGTTCCTCGAGTCTTAACCAACCTACAAAGACCTTCACCAACAAGAAATAACTATTCCAAACATCAGACCAAACTTCTTAAAAGCTGTTTCACTCCACTCATAATTTTCAAATATATACTTTCTCTAGTGTTTTTTTACTTATTATAATATAAAAATTTTCTAAACTTGATATTCAAGTTGCATTTTATGCAATTTCTATTTTTGGCATTCCTGCAAACCAAAGTTTTAAATGTCAACTTGTTTCGGAAATGTGTAAATAACCCAGGAAAAAACATTCCCGTATCTTTATAGTGACGTAAACTATATGACAGTAAAAAGTAAATTAGAAGATCTAGAATCGCTAACTATTATGACAGATTATTCAACAGTATAATAATATGTGAATAATAAAGGTCGGGATTCTGTTCAATCAGTAGCGCGGCTAATAATTAGAAAAGTACCTAAATTAAATGTAAAAAAATTATTTAGATTACATTTTTTATTATTCTCTAGATATTATTTTAAAAAGAATTTTAGCCAATTTAACACAAAAATAAATATAATATTTTGTTATCGCAAATATTGGCAATGTTTCGTTTTTGGTATAAGTTTTCTTCAGGATAAATTGCAGTATTATTCAGAGATGGTCTTGATTATAAATACATGTTTGTACGAATACTTAGATTAGAGTGGACACAAACAGGAAAACCCTAGAAACCAACTTATAGTGTAAGAGGCCATTCTCTTATCACGTAAGATTATTTAGGGGGGGAGGGGGGCGAAAAGGGTCGACCATGTTTTATTTTTTCTTACAAGGGGTGGGAAAGAGTCTTAAAAATTCTTACGTAAGCTCACAAAAATACATAATGTTCCGAGTGGGTTTTGAGCCTCTGGACTGAAAATCATATGTAGGTAAAAATGAATGACTAAAACCAAAGTTTATTACTAACAAAAATTAAAAATTACCAGTACCTTTATAAGTACGAATAAACATTCCTAAAAATTACTTTGAAAAATAAAGATTAAATTTCATTCATTTTTTCCTTGCTTCATCATCATCATCATAAGGTCGTCAGTCCTAAGACTGGTTTGACACGTACCTCCACTCTTTCCTATCCTGAGCTAAACTTCGCATTTCCCTAAAACTAGAACAGCCCACCTCCTTAACTATTTGCGAAGAGTCTAGGTCTACCTCTACCCCTCCTAACTCCTGTTTCTGCCTCTAATATTTCTCTGACACGTACCTCCACTCTTTCCTATCCTGAGCTAAACTTCGCATTTCCCTAAAACTAGAACAGCCCACATCCTTAACTATTTGCGAAGAGTCTAGGTCTACCTCTACCCCTCCTAACTCCTGTTTCTGCCTCTAATATTTCTCTGACTAGACCTTCATGCCTGAGAAGGTGTCCTACTAACCTATTTCGCCTATTTTTTATTGACTTCCATAGAGTCCTCTGTTCTCCTATTATTTCCAATACCTCTTCATTTCTAACCTTCTCTATCCATGGTATCCTCATCATCCGCCTATAACACCACATTTCGAACGCTTCTAAGCTTTTCTTTTCCGCCGCGCCCACTGTCCATGTTTCGCACCCGTATAATGCCGTGCTCAAACATACACCTTACATTTTATCATAATGTGGTGGTTTCCCGTTGCCTTCCACATCGCAGTATTGTGCATCAGATTGCCATACCGATCCTCGTGATCTCTGCCACTCTGAGTACTGAAAGAGCTGCTGCCCTCTCTCAGGGACTTGTCTTAGTCTGGTTTCTCTTTAAGAACCCCTCCATTATGGTTGAACCTATGGTCCGGCTCCCTAAATCATCGAAACTCGCAAGCCGATCCACCCACTCTAGTTTGTACAAGAGTTTCGTCAAGGTTCAAGTCCCGTCCTTACTTACGTAATAAATATTAAACAAAGGGGAAGAGGGTTGACATATTCTTACTTTTTCTTATACAGGGGGGAGGTTCAAAAATTAGTAAAAGTAATCTTACGTAATAAATAAATGGCTCCTACCTCAGTGATTCCCAAAATGTGCGCCATAGCTCCCTGGGCGTCGCGATGGCGTCGTAAGAACGCCGCGAAATATCCAGTTAAACAATTCGACCCCACTATATAATAACATTAGTCGCTACTGGTTTTACAGAAAAATAAACGCAAATCATATACCTAAAGAAGAAAGTTAATTTATTACAAATAAATGTAGATGAGATACCTTAATGAAAACTGGACTCATAATGAGAGTATAGTAATCTCATATTAGTTTACAACGTGAAAAATTCTTATTACCATTTGATTTGATAGGTATATTTATAAATCCTGATTTTATTGGATGCATACTACACAGTTTGTAATGTTCTCGGTAAATGGAGAATTCCTTTTAAAGAAAAGTCGCTCCCATATACGAGAAAATTTATTCGTCTGGAGGATGATACATAAATCATTTTTTTCAAAACTTTTTATTGATGTCGTTGGCGTTTAGAAAATACTTCCGGTTACTTCCGGCTGATAATACAGGAAGTGAATCTATCACATGACATACGTACTTGTGTAAGTATATAAACATCGCATATACAAGAAAAGTGTTTCAATGAAAGCATTCTCGTCGTAAAGCTCGAAGGAAAGTGAATTTATGATAGAATACCCGAAATCGGTCAACATGAACTAAAAAGAGTCATTCTTGAGAAGGAAAACCCCGAGAATTAAACAATAACAATACTCTTATTTAAACAGTAAATGAAATAAACGTTAGATACAATTTAAATGAGATAATTATTACTCGATGATTAAGAAATATTACGGAAATGAGTCATCCGCAAGACAACCTTCTGTCAAATAGACTACGCATTAAAAAATTGTTAGAGAAAGTTGTAAAGATAGTTTACTTATTTTGCATATTTTACAGAGTTGCTAAATGGCAATCTTCGTTTGCTTCTTTTTTAAAAATTCTGTAATTCTATACTTTCCTAAGCCAGAGTTCTTACCTACCAAAATGATTAAAGAAACTTCAGCTGACTCATGGTTTTACTAGCTTTAAAGGAAAGTTGTAAGGATACTAATTATTTTTATTTATTTTTTAACTCAAATTCACTAAAAGTACAATTTTTCTCCTTTAATTTCCATTTTCGAATGCCAGGAGAACAGTTCATATTTCGTGTTATTTACACAAACAATCTGTAGCATATCCAGAGGGGTGTTAGAGGGTTCAACCCGCCCCCTTTCCAACGAATTTTGATGTATTTTGTTCTATTTCTACAAAACAACAAAATCTTATAATTCTTTATCTAATATTAAGGACTTACTAATGTTTTGAATTAAGCAACAAGTAAATAGACTGAATCAGTGCATTCACTGAAAAAAAGAGTCCTATAATTGTATTATTTATTTATCTGTAAAGTTACAGTGCATTCATTATGTTAAGAACACAGCGAACGCATTTTCCGAAGTTTCCTTCGACTTTTTCTAAAATACGGTGTTTGTTTTTTGTACCGGTATGACTCTTAAACAATAATAATTACTGTTGTTTATACCATTACACCCAACGGCCCATTGCATAAAACTGTGTTGCAAATCGCAAACCTGTTAATAGTTAATTATGCCATATTATGTACAATGATTAACAATAAGTATAACAGTTGTCTGTCGCACAATATCACCGGTTTATTTTATCTTTTTCAAAAAAAAAAAACAACATTTTTATTTAGAATTTTAAAGGAAATTTAATTTTATTGCATCAAATCACACTTGCACAACACTTAAAGCTATCCTGCAGGATTTTCTTGTGAATTAGTTTCACCAAAAGGCGCAGTGATCACGTGATCATATTCTATGGAATGTTGCTCCAGGAATTACGTAAACCAATAATTTATTATTTAATTTTAATGACCCTTTGTACCCCCGTCATATATATATATAAAGGGTAAAATGATGGGATTTCTTGTAATTGTACCTACAACACAATCAGTTACAATAATTACATAATTTTTAATAAATTCTTAAGCCAGCTGCTTTGCAATAAAAACTAGAATAACTAATTGATAAAATCTCTATAGCCTTCAACTGTATCGGTCGTGACTGACCGGCGGACAGACAGTTAGATTTAAATTGAAACGTAAGATAAATTTCTGGAAACGGAACAATACAGTAGCGTGATGTTTCGATACGATTTCAACAAAGATGCATATCGAAATTAATACAGAAACAAAAAAGGGAAAGATTTAGCCGATTCAAAAATGTTGACCTTATACGACGATTGCCACAGCAGGTTTTCCAACTTTTTTTCCTGATGCGTGCGCGAATGTTGCGAAAACTGTTTCAGAAGAACGTGTTCATACAAGATAAGTAGAGATCAAGATGACTCTGAACCGGTCGGATCGGAATATGATTGGGAATTTTCTGAAAATAATTATGTTGTAGGTACACGAAATCAAAAGATTATTGTGAGTTAATTATCGAACATAAAAATAAAAAAAAATGTACCTTTATGTAGATTAATATATGTACTTTGTATGTAAAAAAGACAAAAAGTCCCAATTCAAGGATACGCTTATGAAAATCTATGTCTCTACTATGTGTTTTATTTTAAATTTTCATGTGAAACAGTTGAATAAAATCGGTTTAATTGATTATAATGTCCTATAATCCGTCGTATCATTTATGCTGTAAGCATTTGAACAAATTTGGTAAATTAGTTTTTTTTTAATGTTTTTTAATGCCTACCTACCAAATTTTAATATTCAAGTTTGTTCTCTTATAACATGAAACGAAATTTCACTTGGTAGTTCCTGTTCAACATTGCGTTGACATTTGTTTTAAATTCGTTTATTATGATGATGTTGCAATTACTGTAGTAATAGTTATATTATAAGGAATTACATTCGTTTAGACCGTTAATTACGTAATTAATAGAATAGAAAATAGTAAAAAACTGTCAAGCGGAGACCAAGTCCGGTAAACTAAACAACAAAGAGGTCAATGGCAAATAAAACATATGTGTATCACGTAAGGTATTACATATAGCAAGAAAATGCGGATTTATTACACAGATGCCAACATATTATTCTTGATAGGAGTAAAATACAGAAACCTATTTGCTTCCCAGAAATTTTTAAATTATTTATATGATATTAGCAGGGTCGTGTCGCCTTTAATAAAAATAAGTCACTTGTATGCTCGCGAACGGTTAACTTAGAAATTCGAAAAAGGTTGTTAAAGGTGTATGTTTGGAGCACGGAATTGTACGGGTGCGAAACATGGACAGTGGGCGCGGCGGAAAAGAAAAGGTTAGATGCGTTCGAAATGTGGTGTTATAGGCGGATGATGAGGATACCGTGGATAGAGAAGGTTAGAAATGAAGAGGTATTAGAAATAATAGGAGAACAGATGACTTTATGGAAGTCAGTAAGAAATAGGCGAGGTAGGTTGGTAGGACACCTTCTCAGGCATGAAGGTCTAGTCAGAGTCATATTAAGGGCAGAAACAGGAGATAGGAGGGGTGGAGGTAGACTTAGATTAAATTAAGGATGTGGGCTGTCCTAGTTTTAAGGAAATGCTAAGTTTAGCTCAGGATAGGAAAGAGTGTAGGTACGTGTCCAACCAGTTTTAGGACTGACGACCCTATGACGATGATGATGAAATTAGCATCTAGCACCTTAGAGATAAGTTTAAATAAAATGGAAGCAGTATCGACAAAACACTATTGCATGAAAATAAATAAAATTAAAACAAAAATACTGGTATACAATGGAAGAAAAAGTAGGGAAAGAGCGATAGGAGACGAAAAATTAGAAGAAGTGGCTGGCTGATTTGAGGTATCTAGGAAGTCAAATAAGTCAGGACGGTGAAGTAGTAGAGAGGTTAGGAGGGGTAGAGGTAGACCTGGATTCGATTAGTGTTCGCAAATAGTTACGGATGCGAGATGTTCTAGTTTTAGGGAAATGCGAAAATTAGTTCAAGATAGGAAAGAGTGGAGGTGCCGACCTTATGATGATGATGATGATGATGGTATTATATTTTTGTTGAGAAAATTAGAATTTTTTATTATATTGTCCACTGGTCTTGTCTTGGTGTTAGTTATGCGGTCGTGGTTTTGCTCAAATACTTCTACTCTTGATCTTGGTGTTGGATTTGCCGATATAGTCCCGGTTTTGGTCTTTAATATGGTGTCAAGTCTTGGTCTAGATCATTTAATCTGATACTTACGTTTTCTTTTTTTTTTTTTTAATAATTCTTAACACAAACTTTTCTATTTACCGACAAAATAATTATCTTAAATGCTAAAATTTTCTGTCATATATGCGAAATTCAACATCATGAAATCGAACAGAATCAATTAATTAATTATGTTTGACACTACCTGTTTTCTTAATACATTCAATCGTTTAATTCACTTAACTTTTTATTATATATTTTTTATCAAATAGTTGACGTAATCTTATTTTTATTTCAAATACAAACCACAAAGTTTATGTAAAGAACTATAGAATGCCACAGGTACTTATAGGATATTTGCAGCGATTGGTATGTTTTCACAATCAAGTTAAATAATCAATTTATGTAGTGTACTTCGGCGTGAGCCCTTGATTTACTACAATGCTAAAGCAGAGTACGCCCTTTCAAGCGTCCTACAAATGTAATATATACTCAACTAATAGATACATACGTTTTGAATACGATTTTCCCACGCAAAGCTAGAAGCTATCATGCACTGCAACCCAAATTAAGACTTAATTATATTTGTTCATTCTGTACACGTACACCGTGTTTCCGTAGGTATTAGTTTGAGTGTGCATGTTTTGCTATAATAGCAAATTCATTTACACATTTTTAAATTCCATTATTTGGTATTGTTTCTGGCGCCATTTTCTAATTGTCTATTACGTAATTGGGCAATGCACAAGAATCTCGATAATGAAAAGGAAAGTTACTGCTACCTTCCCTACTAGCACTTTAAGCTCTTTTAATGTCATGCGAAGCCTCAGATGTTGAACTAAATTGAGTTTTTTGTTATTATCTTTTGTCATAGCCTCTTGTGTGTCATGCCGGAATATAATTCATTAGACTCTGCTACAAACCTTCATAAAGCTTCGCTGTACCGATCGCCGCTTGCGGCGTTCGCTCTAAAATAGTAACAGTAGAAATTTAATGTTTGGTTAGATTTTTTGTGTTCCACCACACATGGAATCCTTATAGGAATACATTGGTCCTTTATAACCTAATCCTTTTTTATTGTAATCATAACTTTCAACGTTTCCTTCAATTTCAAGTTACCAAGGCCCCATTCCAGTTTAACTCTTACGCAATTTCTTTGATTTGGAACTAATAAGATTTTGTTTTGAGGATGCAGTAAATAAATTTATTGATATATTCAATTTTATATTGCTTTATTTTCGATCCGACACAATTTTTAATAAAATATAAATTGATACCTTGCTTTATATGGCCGTGAAGCGGTTACGACCTGTCTGGGTTTCCGACTTATTCGTTCGCGACTTTTTCTGTGCAATTGAACTTTTGTTGCTTCATGACCTTCCTGAACATAAACACTACAATAATATACACGTAAGTACGTGTGCTTATATACAATAAATCAATAATATTTGCAAAGTATACCGATTTTATGAAGGTAGGTAATGCAGCGGTTTGAAATAAAGATACGGTAGGATCAGACAGCACGAACGAAGTCAGTTTTGTTTGCAAAAGTATGGGTACCTATACAGAGGTATTTAAATATGGACGAAATTTACCTCTAAAAGCTCATTAGAGTTTTTTGGTCTGATAGAATAATGAATTTATCATGCCTTTGATACGACGCGACATGCCATGTCCTCATATCCTTAATGAATGCACGGTAGTTGAAATTGATAACCACTTTCGTACATGATTAGAAGGCGGTTTTGTTGTTGGCTGTTGCACATTAGATATTTCCACGGAACGTAGTTCTGCCTTCTGCAATTATAAACATACTTCGTGCGCCACGATTTGTACAAACGTTCGAACCGTGCTAATTGATCGAATTCAATGCTTTTACACGCGCGATTGTTTACTGTATCGAAGGAGCATTTAACAATTGTAACTGTTACTAATTAAAAAGCAATATAGCAGCATCCTTAAATCATTATGAATATACCATTTGTTATTATACTGTAAAATAACCACTGTTTAGTAAAGAGCAGGTATGAGTCATATACACAAGTATTTTAAATGCAACATTTCAACAATAAGTTTTTAAATTTTTAGTTATATTAAACATTACTTCTTTTTTTTCATCAACCACTGGCGATGATGTTCTTCGGCGACCAGGATTACGCTTTCCCTCTATTTTTCTCTGCATAAACGTTGGAGCAATTAATATTTTGGATTTCTCATTACACGGGCAATATATTCCAGCTTTCTTCTTTTTATGATATTGAATACCTCTCTTTCTTTGTTTATCCGCTGTAGAACAGCTTCCTATGTTACCCAGATATCTTCAGCATACTTCGGTATGTCCGCATTACCATTTAGCATTACCAATTTGTCCAAATATTGTTACATAGTGAAGGGTCGTGTCGGCTTCAATAAAAAGAACTCACTATGCTCGCGAACGGTTCATTTAGAGATTTGAAAAAGGTTATTAAAGGTGTATGTTTGGAGCTCGGCGCTGTATGGGTGCGAAACATGGACGGTGGGAGCGGCGGAAATGAAAAGGTTAGAAGGGTTCGAAATCTCTGATTAGATAACTGTTCGCAAATAGTTAAGGATGTGGGTTGTTCCAAGTTTTAGAGAAATGCGAAGATCTTATGATAATGATATAAGTGTGCGGTTGTTGTTTTTTTCTTTTCGGTTTACAGAATCTTACACTAAGCTATTTTTTATGATAGACCTCGTAACAAAATGTCTAAAAATCGTGATTTTAATTCCCGCCATACAAATGCAGAAATAAAAACTGCGAGATGAAAATCTACAAAATGAAGGATTTCTAAAACCACCGAGGTTACGCTTTTACTCCTTGCTACCATTTGTGTTTTCTTCTTTTGTTGTTTTACAATAAATTATGTAATCGACAACAATTAAACTCCTCCCAAATAAACGAACTAAAAAAAACTGATGTTCACGACGTCATACTTTTGGTCAAAGTCAGCAAACAAATTTCCTTGCTTTTCTGAGCGTAATTATCAAAAAACAAAAAAGCCGCTCCTAAAAAGGCGCCCCTATTTCATGCCCAATTGTTCATGACCTTCATTAAGAACATTTCCAAAAATTTAAGTAGCTTATTAAAACACGGTTGTTAATTTTAATATTGGTGCTTCGAATAAATATTGGTCATCAAAACTTTAATAACTTTACATAAAAATTCTTTATAATAGTGTTATCTATTTTCGTAAGGATTTAAGGCATTAAATGGAACACGATGAGTTACTGGTATTGACGGATGTCTCTCAAACATTCCGTTATACTTAACAGTTGGCATATTCTTTTTCTACCGTACATGCGACAGATAAAGACAGATAATATGAAATCCTGTACGGGAAATCCAAATGTAATGGTTTTTTATTGCGAAATTCAAGCTAGTAAAACAAGCAAATGAAACTAGTGATAGTTAGTAAGCTCTATGGGTAGGTGCCTAGATTAAATTAGTAATTATAAAATAAATAATTAATTCTTATGCCAAATAAATGTACGAAATTCCGTACAATACATAAGTGGTATTTTAAATTAAGTGAGATAAAGCCTGTGGCAAGTTTTATTACGTTCTTTTACGCAAGTCTAAATTCCAACGATATTTAGCAATCGCTTCGCGCCGGCAAAAGGATCTAAGTACCTACATACTTTACGACGAGTTCGCGAACTAGACGGAAGGAAAGAAAATTTTTGAAAGGTATCCCAGATATAACTGCGGGGAAAATAAAGTGTCCGTAGGTATTAGCCGCGCTTCTAAATACGGTCCCGTCCAATGGTACACTAGTACATACACACGTAATACTGTCAATAACTTGAGCGTTCACATGGGTCGCATTAAATCGAGAAGGGAACAGAGTCCTTTCAATGAAGTGAACAATTGCACACGTTTGTAAATGGTCAAATGTGTATTTTATGACAATTTGGCTACGTTATATATATTTCCTTTTACAAATAAATATAAAAAATCGTATTGATCTAATCATCATAAGGTTGTCAGTCTTAAAACGAGTTGGACACGTACTTCCACTCTTTCCTATCCTGAGCTAATCTTCGCATTTCTCTAAAACTGGAACATCCCTATTTGCTAACAGTAATCCAATCTAGGTCTACCTCTACCCCTCCTAACTTCCGTTTCTGCCTCTTATATGTCTCTGACTAGACCTTCATGCCTGAGAAAGTGTCCTAGTAACCTATCTCGCCTATTTCTTATTGACTTCCATAGAGTCCTCTGTCCTTCTATTCTTTCTAATATTTCTTCACTTTTAAACTTCTCTATCTACGGTATCCTCATCGTTCGCCTGTAACACCACATTTCAAACGATTCTATCCTTTTCCTTTCCGCCGCGCTCACCGTCCATGTTTCGCACCCGTACAGCGCCGTATTCCAAACTCTACACTTTTAACAATCTTTTTCGAATTTCTAAATTAACCGCTCGCGAGTATAGAAGTGACTTCTTTTTATTAAAGGCAACTCGACCCTACGCTATCCTCTGATTTATATCTCTACTACTCCTTTCGTCCTGACTTATCTGACTTCCTACATACCTAAAATCGGCCACTTCTTCTAATTTTTCGTCTCCTATCTTTATATTCGCTCTTTCCCTACTTTTTCTTCCCTTGCATACCAGTATTTTTGTTTTACTTTTATTTATTTTCATACAATACTGATCTGTCAGTACCGCTTCCATTTTATTTAAAGCTATCTCTAGGTCCTCCTTGCTAGATGCTAATACTGCTATATCATCTGCAAATCTAAGCATACTAATCTTTTGCCCTTGCACATCTATCCCTACAGTTGTACTGTCTTTAATGATGT
>NW_020438895.1:301077-307983 GCF_000699045.2 Agrilus planipennis
ACAAATAAACTTAAAAATAATTTTATCGTCACATTTTCAAAGAAAATTGATAAACTACCCGCTTCTTTTTAATAAAAAGTAAATATACGATAACCAAACATTTGTTTTGTTTTGTTGATCAATTTTCTTCTTTAGCTAAACAATTATGCATTCAGAATGTACATCAGCCTTCAAACATCCTTATATCCAACCCCCATTTAGATCACATCTACTTTCTGTATCACAGAACACGTACCGTCAAGGATCATTTCAATTTTCCGTTCTTGACCTAGTCGGAAAATCAAATTTAAATGCTTTATCGCATTTTCTCGTTTAAAGGCATTTATTTCAAGAAAACGCTTTAAGAAATTACGTATAGGTGACGATGGAGTATCATAATCTGGACGAAGTGATACAAATTGATGATAAATTTGTTGTGCAAATGAGTAGGTAGTACATGTACTGTGTACAAAAAATGGCCTTAGAAATAGTGTCCTATAAAGTCCCCGACAAGTTGTATAGACCGAGAAAAATGTTGGTCAAAATGTCAGGAACTGTTAGACAAACAAACTTTTAACGATTTTTCTTTTAATGTCTTACCTCTACACAAACTATTCACAAATAGGATAAAACATCCTTAGTTTGCATACAAAAATAATGGAAATCCATTATTTTAGTCACAGAGAAAATCGCTTTTCTCTGTGAACATTTAATTTTGTCTATCTGGTTAGTCGTTATGAAACAACCTAAAAGAAGACGGTTGTAACAGGAATTAACTGGCACATTTGCTTGTATGTCTATTTACAGGAGCTGATTTAAGTAATGTTGGGTACTGGAAGGACAATTTATCTAAACTCTTTAGAAGTGATTACTACCGTGATATTCAATTTCATGATCTTTTTAATGAAACTACTAAACTATAGTGAATGCTGGTATAAAACAGGATAATTCTGCATCCTGGCTACAAAGATTTTTTTATTATTATTTTTAAAGTGAAACTAAGGAGAAAATAATTTCGATATGTTTTAACTAGATAAAATGTGCTACCAACAAGTAGCGCTACTGAAACAATTTGAGTATTCTAACAGATTGTACCCATCGAAATAATTAATAATTTGGAAAAGTCGTTTTCAATATTACATATCCTTCCGACGCCCCCTCCGCTCCACCCCCCAAACCTAATAAGACTTTTTGTTATCCGAATCTTTTGACGATGTTTAAAATAAATAATTAGTTTTTTACATGTTTGGGCAATTATACCAGAACAAACATCTTCGATCAACATTTACTGTACATAGGAGATAAAACATAATTGAAAAACGTTCAAGGACAAATGTAGACTGAAGTATGAAAACACCGCCGTAAATATGCAAAAGGTGCGAAATAATTTTAAATGCAAAAACAATTTTTGCGCTAAAAATAAAGTGGTCATAATTCAAGTAAACAATAAAAATACACAACAAAAGGGAATAAAAAACATTTAATGTATCGTTTTCAATTCAATTGTAGAGCGTAATCTGTGCTAGATTGCCGTACACTGTTAAGTATAGGTTTCCTTGTTTTGGTAAGGTTATTTAGTTAGATAAACTGCCCAACTAGATTTTTCATTACTTACATCACAACCTATACATAAGACATCGTCAGCATTTCGATAAATGATGTTTCTACTTGCGAGACCTTCTGATAACACACTGCCCCTATGGGATTCTTAAATCTAGCAAAATGTGTCTATATATCGTCAAGAATTAAACACGTTTTGAACTATTCCTTGAAAACTAATTCTAAATATTTGTTTTAAGTTTGCATTAGGTTCTTTCCCGCGCAGTAACTTTGATCAGTATCATCCTATTAGCACTGGCGTGCTGATGAGAGCAAATAAGTTCCAACAGAACGTTGATCCCGAACTTTTTGTTATTTTTCAATAAATAATATAAATAAGAAATTTAAATTAATATGTGCATATATAGACACATGGTGCTTTTAAACTAACACTACTAGGGTATAAGTGCGGCTTGTACCTTCGAAGTAGTGTGGTATAAAGGATGCTAGTGTGAAGGTGCCTGCATGGCTGGAGATCACCCAGACCAGCACCCCCAACAACGGCATCGCCATTCTCAAAGCCCACATCTTCCACCACTCAGAGTCTGAAATAAACAGGAGTAATATTAAAGTTTACACAATAAAAAAGTACATGATAAATATTAAAAAATAGTACTTTTTGATAGTCTCAGGCATTTTTATTGAGAAAAGAGTTACAATAATTATAACAAGTAATGTTACCCTGTTACCAATAATAAATTAAACGGAAAAAAAATGTTACCTTTATTTACTCCTTTATATTTTTTTAAATCACTGCTTCGTCTTCTCGACTTCATATAACCTGCAATCAAAAGAGAAAAATGTAAACAATAACAAAATAAAAAATCTTAATGCCCTGTATATCTACTATATCAGGTATTATGGTACTAAGTAATCTTATTTTGGGTTCCATAATCTCCGTTTTTTCAGTTAAAAATCAAAATTAACTAACAAAACTAAGGATTGAAACTTAAGCTTACACCTTGTAGCAAAAAAAATTCAATCTAGTCCATTGCACATTTGCTTTAATGGTTCATTACGCCACTGTTTTATATTTTTATTTTATGCATAAATGTTTTTATTTTTATACATAAAAACACTTGTTACATGTGTTTCAGACATCCTTGTTCTTGATAAGGTTGTTTAATGTTTATACATGATTGAAAATAACATAAAACCGTTCATTTAATATGTTTATTTTTAATACAAAAACGTAACAACATTGGTCGTAGTCAAATCTCTTTGATTTTTAATCGACTAATAAAAAACAATCAGGACAATGTTTGTTTGTAAATACGCTATATCAATTATTATATGCGAAAGTGGAGATATTGGTAGTGAATTTGAGTTATAATAAGAAATCTTTAAGGATGACGTGCGCACGCCGATTGGGTTTTAGAAGATCTGCGAAAACACACACGTATGATTAGGTACACAATCATTTTCCGTAAGGACCTGACGAGGTCCTTTATACATATATCTTCAGCTATGTTTTCCTATAAGCAATAAATGCAATTTAAAGTTTTTAAGGGGCGTCACGCTTTGTTAAATCTATTTGAGAGTTCAGTTATTTGAGGACTGAGCAAGAGATATTTTCAATTAGACGTGATTAAAAGAAAATATTCCGAATTTTGCATTTTTGCTCGCCCGACATAAAAAGAAAAACGCCGACAAACAAATGTGTAATTTCTATGTTTGTTGAACGTTTTTCCTTACCTGTAGTCTGTAGTGCCTCTCCAGGTTCGTCCTCAACATTTTATTATCAGATAAGCTCGCTAAATAACAATCCTTGAAGTGACTTCTTATCAACGTAAAATACATAAAAACAATCACTATATATTTGGAAATAGTGGAAACTAGTTCACTGTATATGAAAACGGTATAAACCACCACGGAGAAGCGCATACACAAGTCTGACATTTTTGGTATTTGTTCCCGTAAGTCGCCCAATCATATCTACCATACAAATTGTTATCACATTCCTTTCTTATATACTACATGTTGACTTCCTTCTCTATGTACATACATAAGTAGATTATTATGTATGGCGGGCATTTTTGAGAACAAAACCAATCTTTTTTAGAAAAATTAATTACTTCGACTATTTATTATCTAATCGTAAGTACCATATACCTACCTACAGATAATACAAACATTAATGATTAACATACATATTAAAAAAGCTTAAACAGTACGGTGCAGAACCACACAAATTTTTGCTGAAATTGTTAGAAAGTAGGACAACTTATCATTCGAAAAGAGAACATAGGACACGATCAGTGAGGAGGGCAAAGGGCAAACCTCACCAAAGGAGGGGTGTCACCCTACCATAGACAACTTTTCAAATTAATTCTTTAGTGTATATACAGGGTGTCTCGCTTGAGTGTAACATCTAAATAAACAAAGGAAAAAATTTAAAGTAGGTATGCAATTATCACTTATGCAAGGGAAGAAAAGCGAATATAAAGATAGGAGACGAAAAATTAGAAGAAGTGGCTGATAGGCGAGATAGATTGGTAGGACACCTTCTCAGACATATAAAGGTCTAGTCAGAGACATATTAAAGGCAGAAACGGGAGTTAGGAGGGGTAGATGTAGGCCTACATTAGATTACTATTCGCAAATAGTTAAGGATGTGGGATGTTGTAGTTTTAGGGAAACGCGAAGATTAGCTAAGGATAGGAAAGAGTGGAGGTGCGTGTCCAACCAGTCTTAGGACTGACGACCTTATGATGATGATGATAAGGTATGCAATTATTGTTTCGTCGCTTATGACTTCGTCAGAAGTTACAAAATTACTTACAGTTTCTGTTTATATTTATTTTCTGCTAAATTACAGTACGTTTACTGCAATTTGTAATGAGTAAATTCATTCATGAACATTGATATGTGTGCGTCTAATCAACGAATTTAATTGTTCAACTCTTGGCGTAATAATCGTATTATACGCCCACACAACCGAATTAAGAACAGTTTTTGTTTATTTATAACAATTATAATACCACTGTTCAAGGCGCAAATCAAGGCTCCTATCTATTGGCAGCTAACATTCCTAAACGGGCCAGGGTTTGTTAACATGAGCTAAACGAATGACTGACATACGAAAATAACTGTCACTCAAAAAAAATCGGCTTTTATAGGGTAAAGGTTATCTATTTGGATCAAATAAACGCATTACACAGCCTACACACCGGAATTATTTAACAGTGCATGATGTATGACTGATAAAAAATGTAATTAGATGAGTGTTTTAACTGTTAAGCTAAAGAAAATTAGTTAAATGCAAGTTTAGCTACACACTGAGGGTGGTTACATTATTACTTCATGTTTCGTAAATTAAAATATTAGTTAATAAAATTCATTTTCACACATATGTAAGGCCTTTAATTTTATATAAGGACTTTCTCGATTTCTTTTATTGTAGATTGATTTTTCACATATAATTTTCTTATTTTAAATATGGTACTTGACATTCCCATTATAAACCCATCTGTATGAAACCCTTAAAAATTTAAAATTTAGTAAATAATTTTTTAATATGTAGTTTTAATAAAATACAAAAATTTGTAACATTAATTTTAAGAGAATTATTATTTAGTGGTTTATTTTAATGTTGTTTATTTTTTCCGTTTCTATATTATTTCTAATGTACTGTAAGCAATTTATTTTATCTTCTTTTCAGGAGGATTATTCCTTAAGAAACGGAAATCAACTAATAATTGGAGGAACTACAAGGTAAAACCACAAAAGATTTTATTTCTTTTATAGTATTCCATATTTATGAAGCACGAGATTATTTACAATTTATTAAAAGTAGTTTTATTAAAAATGCGAGAATTTTATCGAAATAAATAATTGCAACCTTTAAAATGTAATATGTACTCATGGTACTTCGCAACATAAATAATTTTGTAGGTACATTACCATTAAATGAAAAATTCACAGTTGCAATAAAAAATAGAAGGAATTGGTTGATAACAGAAAAAACGGATTTACGTCACAATATCGTCATTTTTATCGCCTATTAATTTGTAAAAAGTTGCCAGATTGTGTGCTAAAAACAGAAAAATTCAGCCGGCATTTGAATATGACTACTTTAGTAGATTTTTATGCTTCTCTACACAATTTATACATACTAGTACGTGTTCTTCTAATGGATTCAAATAGCTCAGACGTCAGAATCAAACTGTTTACTTATCTCTTATCTAAGGCGTGCACCAACGATATTCAATATCATTTGTTACATATTCACATTAGATATAATACATACTATTATATTATTTCAGGGAAAACCTTACTGTAACACTAATTATGAAGTGTATTCTTCTAACCAACAAATATTAACAACAAAACATTTTCCTATCACTTACAAATGATAAGGCGTTGTATCAGTAACTGTTTTCAAAACATGTTAAGTTTTAAGTAAGTGTGAATTCGCTCACCATTAAATGCTAAATCGGTCATCGACAGCACCTATTTAAGTAATAATTAGTAACACCAAAATAAAATTAGACACTAATTTCAACCGGAAAATTATAGAAAAAGTGAACAAAGTTTTCTTCAATTTCAACAGAAATGCACTAACAGGCGTTTTTAACGCCAATGTCTTTTGGGTTCAAAAGAATTTCTGAAACAAAAATAGCCATTTCGTTTCTTTAGTAGTGGCTCGCCTGTATTTCTAGCGAATTCTTTTAGTACATTACACGATTCTAAATTTACTTTACAGAATACTAAATTTAATCGAATGAATAACCCACACATAACTAGCCAGTATTCAGTAAACCGAATTAATCATCAACAGACACAATAAAAATGAATTAAAATTACAAAACAAGAACGCGATTTCAAGCAAATACATAAATTAGAATGACGCTTCATATTTCATTTATGAAAAAATTCGTGATGCAATTTTACAGCTACAGTGACTTAAACTTCTACACTTTTCATTTTACTTATTGAATATGTACTTAAGTTTTTCTTTTATATTTATAATTAAATAATTAAGGTTCACCATCCTCTTAAGTGATACCAAATTCTTAATAAAATCGATTATAAAATGATTATCCTTATTATACTACTTATTAATAATCAGGAAATCATTTTTTAACATACTTTCGTAGATGTAACAAGTCAATGGTCACTTTAATACGTACATTTAATTTTGTGTATCGAGTTAATGCCATTCTAAATGAAGACTCCCCTTCGCACATACTCAAAAGGGGAACATTTTCCGTTCATATTGCCTTATGTATCTACCTACTATCTTTGATAAAAAAGTGACCTTCGTTGAAAGCTTGAAAATAATAAAACTTATCCTGAAGTTTAAAAAAATAAAGTTGTTTACCTTAC
>NW_020438895.1:309203-317754 GCF_000699045.2 Agrilus planipennis
CAAGATTCTAAGTTAATTTTATAATTATCTGTTAACTACAAATTTAACTTTGGTCTTTTCGAAACTTAGAATCTTGTATATGATTTAGAAATAAAATTGTAGAATAATAACGAAAAAGAAGTAAAGTAACATTATTAAAAGTAAAAAAAAAAACAACAACAAAAAGCAGATTATCGTAAAATTCTCCAAAATTATCCAAGAATGATTAACAGATATCGTTAATTGCCTAAATTAAATGAATTAAATATTTATTAGTAATGTCCTACTAAAATGAAAAAACAATTGTAACTAATGTTCCATTTATGACTTCGTTCTCTTATTAGAGCGACTCCGAAATACGTCCCTGGACGTAACTGGACAATAGTCGCAATTATTGCCAGGGTTGGATTTTCAAAAGAACATTTTGTTCTCTGAATATGGGAATTGAACAAACATTACTATTGGGATTTACAATTCCTATCAGTCAAAAAGAATACGATCAGTTACAAAAATCAGAAGGCATGTCTTCTAAAAAATATATATTCCAATAATTTAATGTTCTCCTAGGAATTGCTCAAAAAAATTACATACATATGAGTAATTATCTGACTTATATTATTATGTTATCTCAATAAATATCCTAAATGTTTAAAAAAAAAAAAATAAGAATGAATAAATAAAAATATGCCCTACCTAAGAGCAGCCTCTTAAGTTATGACATTGTCCGCTAACTTTTAAACGAAATCACACAAAACGTTAACAAAATAAAAAGTAGCCGTGTAAAGTTTGTTTTCGACCTTTAAGTTAACCGATCCGAATAAGTACTGGTGCTTGCTGCCCATTTCTAACACTTAAAAACCAACCAATACTTGTCACATGGTCAATTATTCATCTTAAATGTAACTTAATTATAAATGAGCATAAGGACAGTAATCGGATTAACCGCCAACAAACTACTTACTTACAAATGTTTATTAAAAACAACTCCATAAAAATTTAGCGCGCGTGGCTAAAACCGATGGAGGTTTTCTTGAGTATTATTAGTTCAATTTCATAACTTCATAGCTGACCTTCTGCTTTAGAACTTTGAAGAATTTCATCAGAAAAAGTAAAAGAAAACGCAGTATATGGCGTTCGATTTATCGATTTTATACCTGTTGAACAATTTTAACAATCAAAGTAACAGAATCAGAAAAAGTTCGTTAAAAAGCAAACTTCTAGGACGAAAAAGGGAAGCATCCCCTACCCGCTAAGAAATTGTATCAGTCCACTATTGGGAAATAATTTTAGCATCCTAGGCGTGGTTTAACTCGTAATTTCGTAGCATGAGTATGGTAAAAAAATCGTATACCGGCCTGGGAAAAAATATAAGTACTATGACATTTTTTTTAGAAGTGGTTAGTTTCTAATATGAAATTTGTCGATTTTTTTTAACGCACTACAACCGACTTCAGATTAATAAATTGTAGCTATTGTGACACCCTCGCCGGGAATCGTACCCGGGACCTTTGGCTTTACGCACCAATGCTCCGACCACTAAGCTCATTAACCTGAGGGGGGTAAAAAAATTCGACAAATGAATTTTCATATTAATATAAATACTATGGTTGTATCACGCCATAAATCAATGTTTTGCCCTTTTGTATATAATTTTTCAAGGTAGATTAGCTTTACATGCTATATATATAAAATAATGGTTGAAATTTTCCAAAAAATGATGTGCCCTTTAACGATTTCATGTAATAAAATATCCTTATATTGGATTCTCAATTTAATCTGTAGGTACTATTGTAAGAACCAGTTTTTACCGGGTACAAACGAGTTAGTGACAGAAAAAAAATTAATCCCAACAAGAGAAACTTAACTAGAATAATTTTAATATGAGACTGAGATTACTTCCGCATATTTAAATGACATATGTAACTCTTAGTTTTGTTTTGTTATAAAATTCTAGAAATGAATTCGTATATGTAGATATTTCTGCCACTTTTTTTCTAACAAGAAATAAAAAGTAAAATTCCAAAACACTTACAAATTGCACCCGTTCTCTACTAAGGTAAGCCACAGCCACTGTTTCAAATGTACTAATTTACTGAAAAAAAATCTTTCAACTGAAAATCCTACAACCTGGCATCCTTTATTTATATCCAGAAGACGAAGAAAGACAACCTGTTTTACAATTTGTAAATCTAAAGGATTAACAACGCAAATATTGCAAAGCTCTTCAAACAAGACAATTACACACATAGTCGTGTTGTTATTAATCTACATAATTGAATGATAACAGTTTTTTTCCAAATACGATCATATAGGCACTTACATACGTGTGACAACATAACAAAATTACAAATCATTCCAACGGCGACAGTTAAAATAGAAAAAAGATGCTAAATAGTACTAACAATAGAAAAAAACGCTATCTTTCTAATGGATTATTCAAATCGAAGTAATCAAAATAAATACAGCTATAAAGAATTTATCTGGCACCTACAAGCTCACTATTATTCAAAATAATAGTTTATTGTGATTCCCCATATGTAAATAGAATGATAGTCTATGTATAACTAGTTGGATCATCCTTTGAATATTTTATTTTCGAAAAATTGCTAACCTACCCAAACCTAGCCCAACCCTGATTGTAATGACAAGTCTGTACACCATTTAAAAATATGAAGTGACTGCATTGTTTAAGATTATGAAATTTTTGCACATGAAATGGAAAGAATTGCATCAACTAAATACTTGTTAGAGTATGAGAAGTGTATAGTGAACTTTTTATCACTTAAAGGTTTATGTACATATTAATAAACAATGAATTAACCTTTTAATTGTTTTTTGCGGAAATTTGACTTTAATAAGAAACATATTGACATGATCGCGGTTTTTAGATTAGATTTCATGTCAACATGAAAGAACCAAGGGTACTTCGAAAATAAAAATATGTAATAAAAAGCTAGTAGCAGGTAATACTCAAAAACATATATGCTTACGTATTACAATGCAAAAATTACTGTTTATTTAGGACTTAGTGTACAAAATGTCTAAAGCGCGGTGATGTACGGGTGCGAAACATGTACGGTGGATGAGGCGGAAAAGAAAAGGTTAGAAGTGTTCCAAATGTGGTGTTACAGGCGAATGATGAGGATAACGTGGATAGAGAAGGTTTAGAAATGAAGAGGTATTAGAGAGAATAGGAGAACAGAGAGAGAACTCTGGAAGTCAATAAAAAATAGGCTAGATAGGTTGGCAGGTCACCTAGGCATGAAGAGCTACCTAAAGACATTTTAGAAGCAGACCTAGATCAGATTACTGTTCACAAATAGTTAAAGATGTGGGATGTTCTATCGTTGTTTTAGGGAAATGCGAAAATTAGGCCAGAATAGGAAAGAGTGGAGGTGCGTGTCCAATCAGTTTTAGGACTGAATACCTTATGTATGATAATGATAAAGTTTACGTAATATAGATAAGCAGATCGTAAACACACAAGGGTAATTAACAAATTTTAAATTAACTTTTTAAATGATCCAAATACAATAATTAATAATTAGAATAGTTGTTAACAACATCTAACGATCTCCTAATTCTCTGAAAACTGTCTAAGCTCTCAGAAGCTTTAAATTGCATTTATTGGGTTTGTATTGCTTTATTATTTATTTGAAAAGATGGGTGAAGGTATTTCTAAGAATTTTGCTACTTCACGTTGTATTTATCGCCTTTGGTGATTGCATGTAGGACAGTAAATGAAGACAAAAGCATCCAAAGTTAAACATTTATAATATCTATCTTGCAGGGCAAATTATTCATGTGCACGCTTTCACCCGCTTTCACAAAACATATCGTGTATATACGTATACGTCTGTCTTTGTTATTTAGCGAATGTTGAGGCGCTTGCAAGAGAGGCGATTGTTTTATTAGGTAAATTACTTAATGGTATAGTTTTATTATTGATTCTAGAACAAGTTTTACCACTGCAACGAAAATATTCAAAAATAAATACTCAAATAAAATGTAGGTACTTATAAAAAAATAGATTTATTACTAATAAATACAAATATATGTATCTATAATTCAAATCATGAATTTTATTAAGAACTTTATTTATTTGATACCTAACAAATTCGACGAACGTAGAATATTCCAGAAGTATTTTCTATCATACACCTAAATAATTTTTCCAGACAGAAATGGCGTAATAGAATTTCACTTCTTACCTGTCGATTCTGATCCTGTAAGAGAACTTTTATGAAACATTTTTTGACACATTCAAACAAATTTTCGTATTACTGAACTAAAACAAAAACAATACAGTCGCTCCTACTTGACACATACGCTCGCAAAGTTATAACCGGTAAATATAAAATGTAATCAAAGTAGGCCTACCTGTGAACGTAAGCGTACTTAAGTGCATGACACCTGTGTGAAACAATTATCGGATTGGTTGATTACCTTAGCGGTTCACGTGAAGCGCACGTTTCTTAAGCGTGATCAGCTAGCTAGGTAGGTTTGTTTATTTGGCATGCAAAAATTCAAAAGAATATCTAAGACCATAAAAAGTTACGACAGTGATTATGATTGTAATTTTAAATAGCAAGAAGGGATTTAAGGTAATCAACACGGTGTTTAAAAAAATCTATTAATTGCTCTAAGTGTATGTAATCAGATTATCTACAATAATTCTCAATACATTCGTAAAATCTACCCAAAGTTTTTCCAAATAACTTCAAAATAACATTTCTTGCATAAAAGAATAATTAATATAACATAAAATGAAATGAAATATGCATACCATCCGTTATTAAGTTCAAAAGACAAAAGCAATTTTTGTATTTTTTTCTTGTCTTTTTTAAAAGTTAGGGACTTCTAGAATCGTCTTTACTATATTAAAGCCTTTGCTTTGAACAAGCCACTAATTTTGAATAAAATCTATTACAAATTTGAAAACTAACTACAATGTACTTTTGTAGATACCTATTACCAGTAAAGGTTCTGAAGTTGTCATACCTTTTTGTGCATTATCAAAATTGAAGAGGTAAATTCTTGTAAAGTTTATTTACTAACAGTACACAAGAATAAAGTCGTTCTCTTGGTCACTCTACTAAACAACTTAATGTGAAACTGTTTTGTTTACCAAAATGCATAATGTCATTTAGCAAGACTTTCTCATGGCCTTCTCAATGAAAGGCGCATCCTAAAATCTAATTTGTAGTCTGACTACCTCGGTGAGACATCTGGGTCGATATAATTATGCATTTTCTAAAATATCTTCACTACAATTTTACGCTAATTTATTAGCAAATCTAAAAATTTGTCGTTGAAAATAGACAGCCTGATATAAAGCTGCGTAAAAACAGCGTATTATCTCAAAATTGAAATGGCGTAGAGAAATACTGTCAGGGTTATGATTTGTCGCCGAAAGATAGTAGATTTTGTCGCTTATCAATTGTGCATTTGTCCTGTGAAGCAGGCACTGCACACGGCATAGAAATGGCTTAAATAATACTCTAAGGGTTATTTATTTGTCGCTAATTTGTCATTAAAAGATGGTACTTGGTACATTCTTCAGCTGTCTAGCGAAAGTGGTATTATACGTGGCTTATGCATAGAAAAATACCATAAGGGTTGTGATTTGTCGTTAATTTGTCGCCGAAAGATAGTAGATTTTGTCGCTAGTCTATTGTGCATCTGTCTAGTGAAGCTGACATTACACATGGCATAAAAATGGTTTAAAAAATACTGTAAGGGTTGTGATTAGTCGCTAATNTTCGTTTCTTTAGTAGTGGCTCGCCTGTATTTCTAGCGAATTCTTTTAGTACATTACACGATTCTAAATTTACTTTACAGAATACTAAATTTAATCGAATGAATAACCCACACATAACTAGCCAGTATTCAGTAAACCGAATTAATCATCAACAGACACAATAAAAATGAATTAAAATTACAAAACAAGAACGCGATTTCAAGCAAATACATAAATTAGAATGACGCTTCATATTTCATTTATGAAAAAATTCGTGATGCAATTTTACAGCTACAGTGACTTAAACTTCTACACTTTTCATTTTACTTATTGAATATGTACTTAAGTTTTTCTTTTATATTTATAATTAAATAATTAAGGTTCACCATCCTCTTAAGTGATACCAAATTCTTAATAAAATCGATTATAAAATGATTATCCTTATTATACTACTTATTAATAATCAGGAAATCATTTTTTAACATACTTTCGTAGATGTAACAAGTCAATGGTCACTTTAATACGTACATTTAATTTTGTGTATCGAGTTAATGCCATTCTAAATGAAGACTCCCCTTCGCACATACTCAAAAGGGGAACATTTTCCGTTCATATTGCCTTATGTATCTACCTACTATCTTTGATAAAAAAGTGACCTTCGTTGAAAGCTTGAAAATAATAAAACTTATCCTGAAGTTTAAAAAAATAAAGTTGTTTACGTTACAATTTTATTGACTCACTTCCGAAACTAGACTTTCTGATTATGTATATTATATATTAAAAATAATCTGTAGGTACCCCAGGAGGCTCATTTAAAATGAGGATCAAGACAAACAAAGACATATCTAGTAACTTCGTGGTGCTACAATAATACTTTATCTTTTCTAAATTTGAATGCTAGGAATTATGAATGGTATACGTATCTATTCTAAATTGTACCCTGTATCAGGTCACGTACACCAATTGACTTCTAGAGTCACACCTACTTTATGAGTTTCACGAAGGTCTTTTGAACCACGAAAGGCAGAATTTGATAATTCGTAGCAAACATGTATCAAAATTAAAAATACTAGTTGGTGAAGTGAAGCGGTAGTTTTTGGGTCACAAAATGTCAAAAGGTCTGTGGTTAAAAAACTCATTCATACCAGTATATTCCATAAAAATGTTTTTTGAAATCTAACAGATGACATTTTAGTGAAAAAATATCTAAGTGTTCATACCTTCTTTTGATGAAACTTTAACAAAAGGGACAAAAAAATCGTTGATTTTTTGCAATGAGCAACAAAAAATAATTTTGTAAATTATGACGGACGACGAGTGCGGTTCAAGATCAAACACTCTTTGTCATTGTAATGATTACACTAAAATTCATAATTCTCTTTCAATCTCTTTATAGTAATTATACTATTAACAACAGTTCATCCATCCGGTGCATGATCAGTTCAAGCTGTAGGTCTCTGTGTTTTCGAGAAAAGATTAGAAGAGTTATCCGTGTTATTTCTTCAATAAAGATATGTAGGTACTATTATTTATACATGGTGTTAATGAC
This sequence comes from Agrilus planipennis, assembly GCF_000699045.2. Classification (NCBI taxonomy): domain Eukaryota; kingdom Metazoa; phylum Arthropoda; class Insecta; order Coleoptera; family Buprestidae; genus Agrilus; species Agrilus planipennis. The sequence continues at coordinate 316,472 of NW_020438895.1, forward strand.
GTCAATTGCAAATGCATCAGTCATCATTCAACCTTATAAATACAATTTTGTCTATATAGAATAATGTTCTACCGTATGTTTGTTTGTCTGTTTGCCCATCGGTCAGTTAGCAGTGAAATGAAGACGAAAAAAAAAACTAAGAAAAAGTACTACTGTAGATATTCAGGATGCTAAAATTTGTTTTTAAATTTTTATTTAATAATCGTTTTATTTTGACGTATTCTAGTTGGAACTAAACAATTGGAAAAGATTGAGTGGGTTTAAATGGCTATATTTGGATGCGAAGTCGGTTGCATATGTGTATACACATATTGTAATGACAAATTATAAAGAATTAAAATGTAGCTGCTTAGACTACGAATAACTGTAGTCAAGTCCAAATTTGGACAAGCTCAGTCATATAAAAACTACTTTCTGCTGTCAACGTACACATACTTACGTATATGTATATACAAATTTATAAAAAAATTATAATAAATTATAGTAATTAGTGACTTACTATTAGTTAGTATTTCACATAGATTAAAACTATTGACCGCTTAAATGATACAGTTATTTATAAATTTTTAATTTAGTAACGTGATTACCAGATTTAATTTTGAGAATAACCCAAATTAAATGCTTCATCATTAGGTACAGATTTGTGAATATTCTCAAATTTTATAATTATCTGTTAACTACAAATTTAACTTTGGTCTTTTCGAAACTTAGAATCTTGTATATGATTTAGAAATAAAATTGTAGAATAATAACGAAAAAGAAGTAAAGTAACATTATTAAAAGTAAAAAAAAAAACAACAACAAAAAGCAGATTATCGTAAAATTCTCCAAAATTATCCAAGAATGATTAACAGATATCGTTAATTGCCTAAATTAAATGAATTAAATAATTATTAGTAATGTCCTACTAAAATGAAAAAACAATTGTAACTAATGTTCCATTTATGACTTCGTTCTCTTATTAGAGCGACTCCGAAATACGTCCCTGGACGTAACTGGACAATAGTCGCAATTATTGCCAGGGTTGGATTTTCAAAAGAACATTTTGTTCTCTGAATATGGGAATTGAACAAACATTACTATTGGGATTTACAATTCCTATCAGTCAAAAAGAATACGATCAGTTACAAAAATCAGAAGGCATGTCTTCTAAAAAATATACGAGGGTGGATTGATAAGTTTCCGGCCTAACCAAGAGATGACGCCACTAGGCCTACCTTGAGGTGACATTCTATAGTACCATCCTTGGATAGCTTGTAGCTATAGTTTCAGCCCGATCTCCT
>NW_020438895.1:321984-327929 GCF_000699045.2 Agrilus planipennis
AATAAATACTCAAATAAAATGTAGGTACTTATAAAAAAATAGATTTATTACTAATAAATACAAATATATGTATCTATAATTCAAATCATGAATTTTATTAAGAACTTTATTTATTTGATACCTAACAAATTCGACGAACGTAGAATATTCCAGAAGTATTTTCTATCATACACCTAAATAATTTTTCCAGACAGAAATGGCGTAATAGAATTTCACTTCTTACCTGTCGATTCTGATCCTGTAAGAGAACTTTTATGAAACATTTTTTGACACATTCAAACAAATTTTCGTATTACTGAACTAAAACAAAAACAATACAGTCGCTCCTACTTGACACATACGCTCGCAAAGTTATAACCGGTAAATATAAAATGTAATCAAAGTAGGCCTACCTGTGAACGTAAGCGTACTTAAGTGCATGACACCTGTGTGAAACAATTATCGGATTGGTTGATTACCTTAGCGGTTCACGTGAAGCGCACGTTTCTTAAGCGTGATCAGCTAGCTAGGTAGGTTTGTTTATTTGGCATGCAAAAATTCAAAAGAATATCTAAGACCATAAAAAGTTACGACAGTGATTATGATTGTAATTTTAAATAGCAAGAAGGGATTTAAGGTAATCAACACGGTGTTTAAAAAAATCTATTAATTGCTCTAAGTGTATGTAATCAGATTATCTACAATAATTCTCAATACATTCGTAAAATCTACCCAAAGTTTTTCCAAATAACTTCAAAATAACATTTCTTGCATAAAAGAATAATTAATATAACATAAAATGAAATGAAATATGCATACCATCCGTTATTAAGTTCAAAAGACAAAAGCAATTTTTGTATTTTTTTCTTGTCTTTTTTAAAAGTTAGGGACTTCTAGAATCGTCTTTACTATATTAAAGCCTTTGCTTTGAACAAGCCACTAATTTTGAATAAAATCTATTACAAATTTGAAAACTAACTACAATGTACTTTTGTAGATACCTATTACCAGTAAAGGTTCTGAAGTTGTCATACCTTTTTGTGCATTATCAAAATTGAAGAGGTAAATTCTTGTAAAGTTTATTTACTAACAGTACACAAGAATAAAGTCGTTCTCTTGGTCACTCTACTAAACAACTTAATGTGAAACTGTTTTGTTTACCAAAATGCATAATGTCATTTAGCAAGACTTTCTCATGGCCTTCTCAATGAAAGGCGCATCCTAAAATCTAATTTGTAGTCTGACTACCTCGGTGAGACATCTGGGTCGATATAATTATGCATTTTCTAAAATATCTTCACTACAATTTTACGCTAATTTATTAGCAAATCTAAAAATTTGTCGTTGAAAATAGACAGCCTGATATAAAGCTGCGTAAAAACAGCGTATTATCTCAAAATTGAAATGGCGTAGAGAAATACTGTCAGGGTTATGATTTGTCGCCGAAAGATAGTAGATTTTGTCGCTTATCAATTGTGCATTTGTCCTGTGAAGCAGGCACTGCACACGGCATAGAAATGGCTTAAATAATACTCTAAGGGTTATTTATTTGTCGCTAATTTGTCATTAAAAGATGGTACTTGGTACATTCTTCAGCTGTCTAGCGAAGGTGGTATTATACGTGGCGTATGCATAGAAAAATACCATAAGGGTTGTGATTTGTCGTTAATTTGTCGCCGAAAAATAGTAGATTTTGTCGCTAGTTTATTGTGCAACTATCCAGTGAAGCTGGCACCACAAATGACATAAAAATGGCGTATAAAAATACTGTAAAGGTCACGATTTGTCACTAAAAGATAGTAGTTTTACCCATTTTATCGCTGGTCCATCCTTCAGCTATCCAGCGAAGGTGGTAGTATTCATGGCTCATGCATTGAAAAATACCCTAAGGGTTATGATTTGTCGCTGAAAAATTTTGTCGCGAATATAGCTTCGAGCTAATCAACGAAAAATATTTGCACGTAGCTGTACCTACATAATTATTACATTATATTGTACTTGATAAAAGTATTACAGTTAATACTTGTATTAACATTCTATTTATTGTTGTTATTGTAAGTTTTGTGAGTTTTTATCAGCACCTTAACAATTTAGCTCTGTAACTTAACGGGTCTTTAAACCTAATTATACATAGGTAGAGCCTCATTCTTTCAATATTTTATAATAAATATTTATAATCATAAAATACTAACAATGAAACTTCGTCTGTTGATTTAAACAATTAATAGAGGTATTCAAATATGTCTTATCAAGTAGGTGGATACAACCTTATCTTTTTATCTTTCATAATATTGTAGGTATTGTTTCATAAGGAAAATTTTCACTCCAGTTACACCTCGAAATGATAAGGGAATATCTATTAAATAAACACTGAATGTGGGTGTGAAGTGTCGAGGATTAATTAATAATATATCATTTCGAAAAGAATTTTTGTACGAGATAATTTATCTTAATTAATTATGACAATGAATTACTTGCTGGAAAATACATGCAAAAATGTATTACACAGAATTGAGCTGGTTGTGGTTCATTCAACAGCTTATCGCAATTATACGGAATAGTTTACCACTTTTTCAAAACCGCAAAGTATCATGAATTATTATTTATATGAAGAAAAGCTTATCGTTAAATATACAGAAAAAATCAGAAAATGTGCAATCAACAGATTGTGTGTTACAGTAAGGATTTCCAATGTCTAATTTATGTCTTACAAAATGGGAATTTCAAGAATATAATTGTGAAAATTTCTGTTTACTAATAACCTAACGTTTCACATTATCTAAACTAAACTAAAAACAAAAGCAAAATTTTCCAACCATTTTGAAAAACTGAAACAACCTTTAAAATGAACATATTTGACCAGGGTAGTTCGAGGGAAGTAAGGGCAATTTTTGTTGGTTTTACAGCATTACACCCTGGCTATATAACTTCGCACATTGAATATAATACATGTATCTGTAGCTGGTTGTGTTTACGTGAGTCCTATCACGCATATTTTTTATAAAGCTGGCAAAATTTCCTTATCTATTTACGTCAGTAAAGGGGAAAAGGTTAAGAAGAAAATACAAGAAAAACTATCGGTTGTAATAAAAATAGTTGTGAAACAAGTTTCACTCCTAACAGTGATATTAGGAAATATTTACCGTATGTTTGATTTCTTTATTTCACATTATACTTCAGATCTATTCGACTATCAAAAATTTAATCAAAAAGTTACCTCAAACAATACAAAAATTTAAAAAGTACATTTAGTTTACTGTCATTTAGTCATTTACATCTAGTTGCACTATTGTAAAAATAAGTCTAAATTAAAAACTGTATTTATGAGAGGAAATTACAAAAATATTTGATGATTCCGAAATGGAATAACGTTGACAGATAACGAAAGGTCTTTGAGAGGCCCCTCTTATCTTTTTTCCTTACAAACATCATAGTTCATACATTAGGTAATTAATTTCAAGGAAACACTATCCGGTATATTTATTTCATAATTTTAAAAAATAATGTAAGCATTTCTTCTATTCTTTATATTCGCTCTTTACCTACTTTTTCTTTTTGTTTTACTTTTATTTATTTTTATACAGTACTGTTTTGGTCAATACCGCTTCCGTTTTATTTAAAGCTATCTCTAACTCCTTGCTAAATGCTAATAGTGCTATATCATCTGCAAATCAAAGCGTCGCCGAAAGATAGTAGATTTTGTCGCTTATCAATTGTGCATTTGTCCTGTGAAGCAGGCATTGCACACGGCATAGAAATGGCTTAAATACAAAATGTCAAAAGGTCTGTGGTTAAAAAACTCNTTTTATTTAAAGCTATCTCTAACTCCTTGCTAAATGCTAATAGTGCTATATCATCTGCAAATCAAAGCATATTAATCTTTTGCCCCAGTATATCATCTATCCCTACAGTTGTGCGCTCTTTAATGATGTTGATCGCGTCTTCGATGTATAGATTTAAAAAGTAACGGTGACAGTGTGCACCCCTGTCTGACTCTCTTCCTAATATTTACTTCTCTACGTTGCAGCCCCATCTCTATAACTGCCTGTTGCTCTTTATACAAACTAAGTATCACTCTTCTATCTCTGTAATTCATCCCTACATTTTTTAGTATATTAAACATCATGTCCCATTTAACATTGTCAAAAACCTTTTCTAAATCTACAAATATCCTATGAACGCACTCTTTCCTTTTTCTATCGTTTTGTCTATTATTACCCGTAAAGCTAGAATAACCTCTCGCGTTCCTCTATTTCTTCTAAACCCATATTGATCTTCCCCTAATAGTTCTTCCGCCCTTTTTTCCATCCTCCTCTGTACAAGTCTAGGTAAGATTTTTGACGCATGGGAAGTTAAGCTAATTGTTCCGAATGTCTCGCACCTATCCGCGCCTCATCTTTTAGGTATGATTACTACCACGTTCCGTTTATAATCTTCTGGGACTTTCCCCATCTCGTAAATATGTCTAACTAGCTTAAACACACGATCTCTAATCTCTTGTCTTGCATGTTTTAGAATTTCTGCCTGTATCCCATCTGTACCTGGCGCCTTATTATTTAAGTTTTTTTAATGCTACATCGAACTCTTTTCTCATTATGAGATAACCTGGCTCACTGATCTCCACACCATCTTCCATCTGTAGTATATCTCCTAACTCATGGCCTGCGTATAGGTTTTTTTTTTTTAAATATTCTTTCCATCTATCTGCCTTTTTCTTAATTTTCTATCAAAATGACCCCTGTCTCGTTTCTTATATTATTACTACTGTACCCTACATCTCTAAAATTCCTATTGTAACATAAATTTTATTAAATCATCTCGTATTTCCTTTGCTTTACTTATTTAATCGATGTTTTATTTCATAAAGTATTTACAACTAACTAACGACAAACGCATTATTATGCCCATTAAACTAAACCGAATTTTTAACAGTTAACCACAGAATATATTGCGTAACTAATAAAATTGCAAAGTATCTAGAATTTTATGGTCCATTTCTGAAAAGTTCGTGAAGTTACATCTAACATGAGTATTAAACGGTAGAAATCTTGGTGAAAACACTACCTACTGATAAAACTAGATAGAACACAAAATAATGTGTGTAAAAATGTACAAAAAAAAAGTAACTCGAAAAACTAGCACGGAATTTTAGAAACCATTTGGAGCTTTTTCTAAATACATCACACGTCGTCATATAAATAAACTTGATGTGTCTACCTCTAAGTAATATTGAAATAACTGATTTTTCTTAACTTCAAAACTTATTAAAATGTTATTAAATATAAATTATTTTGTCTATTTGTCTGTCTGTTTGGCATTTCTCATAAATAATTAGAAATAATTACAATCAGGCGAAGTCGCGGGTCTAGGCTAGTTGTAAATAAATTTAGACGCAATTTCAACCTTTGTTATTAACAAATCAATCTCATCAGCATATGGATAAAGTTATATGTATAAATATAAGCATGAAGACGTTTAACAAATATTGATGCAATACGTAATCAGTTAATTTAAGAACGATAGTGCACTTATTGCCAATGCACTTACGTAGGAACATAAATTATAATTACTAACAATTATTTCAATGAAAAGTTGATAAAAAGAATAAACACAAGAGCAAATTGCTTAATAATTATTGCTGAAACAACGGGGTAAGAATATTATGCGTTATGCATCTATTATGCACAATTTCAACACATTTGTTTATTCAAACGACCACAGATTATTTTACAAAAGTTCTAATTTTATAAGAAGAACCAAGAAATAATAAAAATTATTTTTTATCTTCGAGTTCTATTTATAACAATAAAGAAATCGATTGACGTCAAACTGAACGGTTTTGTAAAACAAGTTTACAAGAAATTTTAAACTTATGTCAACGCACTTTTATCATTTAGATAATAAACAATAAAAAAATTTCATTTAAGTGAAAAGAAGGGCGTGTTTATTACAATTGAATATAATAC
>NW_020438895.1:328070-347410 GCF_000699045.2 Agrilus planipennis
AGGAATCAACACCTAAAACAATAAGTCTATTGGAAAGTCTTTTTTATTATTAATAAATTTAAAAAATATTTGGAAAGTAAAAAAATATACTGAATAATTCTTTTTAAAAATTGAAGGCAACTGACCTTTTGTTTATTTGCCTAGTGCTTCCGTTTTTTTTAAATATATTTTTGATTAGGTACACAATTATTATTTCCTTTAAATAATTAGTATAAGTTGATTGAAAACTGAAACAAATAAAAACTCAAATACTAAATACAAATAACAACGTCTCTAGCTACTAGACGCCTATACAAGAATGGAATTTTCCAGAACATACCTCAACCCAAAAAAAAATTACAATAACTACATCAGCATTTACTTGTTTTTATTAAATTTTATCAAATGTTTTATGCACAAAGAAATATTTCGGTACTTACCCATTACACCTTCAATATTTAAACTCTTTAATTTTCCCTCGATATTACGCGTACACATCATGTTTGAAAAAATTGATTATTCAATTTCTAATCTCTATCTCACTTTAGCAACATAATACCTCCTTGATCTTTGATGCTTATTTGGTTTAGTGTCTCTGCGGCCCTCTGTGTATAAGGGACAAAAATACTCATCCACGTATTTCCGGATTTAGGCCGGAAGTTGACGAAAACTGTAAGGCTAAAAGTTGCAAGAAGAGATTTTAAATTTTTCTTTTTTTTTTGGGATATGGAGTTATAGACGGATGATAAAAATTTCGTGGATAGAAAAGGTTTAGACTTAAGGAATGAGAAGGATAACTATGAAAATCAGTAAGGAAAAGAGAGCTCGAGGGATAGGGCACTTTCTAAGACATTAAAGGGTAGTTAGAGGCATATTTGAAACAGGAACAAAAGTAAAGAGGAGCGGAGGTGCACTTACAGTTTAAAAGTTAACTTTTCACGAATAGTTACGGATGTGGGATGTTCTGATATTAGGGAAATGCGACGATTGGTTCAGTATCTTAATGATACGTTGAAAATAGACAGCCTGATATAAAGCTGCGTAAAAACAGCGTATTATCTCAAAATTGAAATGGCGTAGAGAAATACTGTCAGCACACATAGTCGTGTTGTTATTAATCTACATAATTGAATGATAACAGTTTTTTTCCAAATACGATCATATAGGCACTTACATACGTGTGACAACATAACAAAATTACAAATCATTCCAACGGCGACAGTTAAAATAGAAAAAAGATGCTAAATAGTACTANTGATATTAGGGAAATGCGACGATTGGTTCAGTATCTTAATGATAAACTTAATTAAAAAAAAATCTTTTTAATTTGTAATTGGAATTATAAAATGTACCAACCGTAAAAGAAGATAGTAAGAATCACTTCATTTAAATCAATAGTACATGAGTCTCGCTCAATGATTTTTCTCAAAGCATCCTCTTTTTTCATGTCGCTCGTTGTAGATACGCACACACAAACCACATGACCGGTCGTCCCGCACTCTTTTTTAATGAACATAGTGTACCAAGTCAAATACTTTTTAGTCTGATTAAGATTGAAAAATGTTTTCAAATGGTAAGAGGAATTGGAGGGTGTTATATTTAATTGAAACCAAATTCATTAATTAGTCAAAGTTAAAATAATAATAAATAGTCCCAGAACATTCACCCCCTTTATCCTATCTTTCTGGTATTATCATCAGATTTTATTTTATGTATTATTTTGTAAATTGTGTATTTAGAAAATAGAAAAGGCTAGGAATAAGCTTCATATTATTTCTTTAATACAGAAGATCATTTTATGGGTGCAAACAGGAAAAATAATTAAAAATCCGTTTTTCGTCTATTTACTATTCTTTATTGAAAAAAAAAGTACACTCACAAAACGTTATTAATATTGAAAATAATTATTGTTAGTTATTTAATGTACTACTTCTTGCGTCCTCCTCTTTCTTTAACTTGCAACTGTATAGAAGCTCCTGTGACCAAATTGTAATACCCCAAAGTGTTAGAATCCTTGAAGAACATTCCCTGGAACGACAAATACTTTAAATGGAGAATATTCGAACAGTTTCTGAAATACTTACGTCATAGAACAACTTTTGCTTAGCAGGAGGCATACCAACATCGTCTTGTATTTTCTGTTTCAAATTAGCTACACTTTCCGACAGGGCCAAAGTGAAACTCAGCACTTGACCTGCCAATTTCCATTCGGACTTTTCAGGCATCACTGGAATTGTCACCTTGATGTTAACGGGATTCTAAAATAATAATAAATTTTAAGAAAATGCAGGCAAACAACCTCTACAGGCAGAAAAATAATACTTCAAGGAGAATTATTAAAAAACTACTCACAGGATTACGTGAAAGAAACACTTCTTCAGGCACCAAAGAATCCTCGTTCCGAACCTTTTTATTCGCTGGTTCCTCTTCCATCATACCATCACTTGGATGCTTCATGCCCATGCTCATAGAAGGATTCATTTGATGAGGCATAGGGGTAACAAAACCGCCCATTGGAGGTGGAGCAGCCACTGGAAACAATCAATAAACACATTTGGAAATTTGACTGTAAGAAAAACAATCTTACTCATAAGCGGCGGCGGTCTCATAGGGGCCATTGGAGGCGCAGGCATCATCATTATAGGAGGCTGTGGAGCCATCATAGGGGGTTGGGGAGGTAGAGGTAGACTAATTGATGGCTGCTGGGGCGGCGCGACCGATTGAGGTGGTAATGTGGGTGGCTTCACAGGCTAATAGTAATATATATTTATACAAACTAGCAATTAATTTTCAGGTGCATTTGTTTAAATCTTACCGTAGGTGCTGATTGGGGTTTAGCAGTAATAACAGACTGAGATTGGCCCTTCGAAATACCAGCTTTAGATGTTGACACATTTTTAGGTCCAATTTTTTCTTTTTCTTCATCTGGCAGTAACCCTTTGACTTTGTGTATTTGATGAATCTGGTCTTCTAGCGTAATATTTGCACGAGCGGCTCTTGTTGCAGCTTCTACACTCGATGTGTGTCCATCCCACGTAACCTTCTCATCCTTTCTGGTGTCTTCTTCCCCTATTTTTTTACCAATGGCCGTTTCTTCGTCTCCCACGCCGAAAATGTCCGTACGTCTCTCAGCCAACTGTTTCAAACTTGCATCGATAGAAGTGCCTTAAGAAAAGTATTTTGTGAATGTTTGGAATTGTTTACAACATAAAAAAAACAGATCTTACCAGCAGCAAAGACCTGATCCTGATTGACCTTATCTGATACTTGCTTATCTCGCTGTTCGACCCATCTAGGATCAAGAAGGCCAATGCGCATGTGCTCTTGCACTTTACTTGCAGGAATCTTTTCACCAGTTATGGGAGAAATTAAATAATCGTCACCAACCGTAGGCCTAGATACTTTTGGAGCTAAAAATAGGAAATAATAATTCAGAAGAACATATTACAGAAACTACTTATTATAGCTTCTTACCTTCTTTTGGATTATATTTTTTAACAATAACCTTATCAGGAACTGGAGGAAGTGGTGGCTGTATTGACGGTTGGGATGTAGGGGGTTGTTCAGTGGCTTCGTCTTCAGAACTCTCTTCTTCCATATCTTGAACTCTATTGTCATCCCTCTTCTTTTGAGTGCGGTCCTCCATCTGACTTAAACCTTCGTTCTAAAATAAATAAGGCAATGCTAATGTAAAATATAATGTTTTACAATAAAAACATAATCTTACGGGATTAGCTGCTGGAGTCTCTTCTTCATCATCACTTTCAAGTTGCATTTCTATATCTTCTCCCTCTTCAATTCTTTCCTGGATTAAAAGACGGGCCCCTACTTCTTCTGGAGTGGTTGGTGGAGGAAAATTTCCTATTTCAAAAGGTTGGTAATCCACAGTTTCTACTACGACAAAATCGTGCCAATCTATTTGTGCATACGCGACTGAAACAAGAAAAAGAATAAATTAATTATTATTTTAAGCAACATATTGCATTTATTACCCCTCTCCCGTTCTAAGATTTCTTCTTCTTTGGCCTTTTGTGCTTCCTGATATTTATGCCATTCAGCACGATATTTTACCATATCTAGTACTGCTCTTGCACTCTTTGCTTCATTGTGCAAACGATTTTGAAGACCTTTTGGAGGAATCAACACCTAAAACAATGTTCGTATCATATACAAAGTATTTACATTAGAAACAATAAAATTAGTTACTTTTGTGTACTGTTCCAATAGCTTTGTAAAATATTGAAACAAAGAATGTTGTGGCCTCAGAAAATCAAACTGAAAGTTTCGCTGTTCTCTATTCATTAACTGTGTCAGAAATTGGCGTCCATTACGAGCAACAAACTGAGCAGTCAATTTTACAATATCTCTACAAATAAAATGCATAGTACAGAAAAAGTTTAAAAACAAATTAATGTTAAATGAAATTCTTACAAATCTAAAGCTGAAATAGAAGGTGGATCTGCAACAAACTCAAAGTCAGTAGGTGGATCCTTTGGGACAAAAGGTTGTTCAACTGACTTCAAAATTTCCTGCTGTTTTTGTTGTGCTGCAGATGAAACTGATAGCTTAGATATGGCTCCTGAAAGAGCAGCTGAAGGCTCTTGAGCTAAATAAAGAAATCAAATTAAATACTTCAATATGGAATATTAGGTGGAATAAGATGGCACTGATACTTCAGACACTTTAAATCGCTCTCGAATAAAAGCCTTTTCATAATACTCAAAGCTTATAGGTATACAATACAGCCAAATATTCAAATTTGGCTAATTATCATCATGACTGAAAATGAAATAGCAGACAATACAAACCGAATTAGCTTACCTTTGCCTTCTTTAAAATTACTAACAGTTTGTTGATAGTAAGCATGATATGGGTCTCCAGCATTTAAAAAATTAAATTTAGGGTTTCCAAGTTCGTTTTGTCGAATTCTAGCTTCAAATTCTGGCCCATTTCTTGCCACAAAACTGGCAGTTTTGTCAACGATATCTTACAATGCTCAGGAAAAATACATCAATAATTTAGCCACATAAAAATGGATACATCTTTACGAACCGAACAAGGGAATTTTAAAAAGGATACTCCTTACTTCAGGTGGAGGATAAATAATTCCAATAACAGGGTTAATCGGAGCACTGCTTTCTTCCACATTATTTTCGATATTTTCAGTAGGTGTAATAAGATCTATCGCCGGCATGTTGACAGTTTAATAATTATTTATCACCACTTATGATTAATATTGAGTTTTAGACCTGTTTTTTACTTATTAACAGAGAAAACATCTATTTACTAACATATTTTGACATAAGCGGACATAACCATTCAAACATAACCTTACAAATTACCCATAGACGCCTGTAGAACATAGATAATAGCTATAGAATTTACAAAGATATAGAACGAACATGGATTGATAAATTATTGGTAACTTTGAGGAAATTCATATTTTTTCTTAACTAGCGCTAAAGCACAATTTAAAGCACACTTTTTTCATATTTATATACAGCTAATTGTAAAAATGGTTTTCTTTTTTGCTGTTTATGTTTTCCAGTTAAAATTTAGTAAAAAAATCGCTGATGCTACTTTATTTTTCTGAAAAATTTACCACGTAGACATTAATTACTAGCAACTAATTAACCTAATTAGTAACCAAAAGATGTGTAAGATTTTTATAAGTTAAATCCCAGTTTTTAACTAATAATTTTATATTTCTACAAAGCATCTAAATAAATGGAACCCATTTCATTCCTTTATTAAATGAATAAAAAAAAATATAGATGTTAAACAAAATGTTTATTTTTGTTTTAAAATAGAATTGTATCATATATGGAATGTTTAACTATTATAAACGAATATCTCTCTTTTAAATTTGTTTATATTTTATCACAGTTAGGTAGAAATGTGGACTGTAATTATCCAGAATGTGTTTTGTTTTTCTTCAACTTTTTATCAAAAAGATTTATGTAAACTGTTAGAAATATGGAATTCGTTGTTTCGAGTCCTTATTTGTTGATATGTTGTACCTATCGTTAGAAAAGAAATACCACTCTCCTTAAATTACAACCCTCCTTGCAATAATTTGTTCACGATTGTGCGATATCGATCTACCATTGGGTCGTAGATTTCTGGTGCATCTGGATACGGTTCACATACCAGTTGAGGTGGTGTTAAAACGGAAGTTATTTTTTCATAGTCATTTTCATCCGAAAGTCCATGTTTAGCTTGATAGGCAGCTCCTAGCATAGCAGAATTGGCAGCTTCCTATTCAAAAATACCACGCATTTGTGTAATGAATAATTTGATGTAAATGACAATTTGACAATTATAATACTTACCTGTAAATATACAGGAGCATTAAATACGTCGGCGACCACTTGCAAAATTGATTTATTTGCAGACGCTCCCCCGGTTGCAATTATTTTGGTGTCTTGTCCTAAATTTCAACAAGAAAATTACTTCACGTACCTATCTATTAAAAACTAATAACAAATGAAAATATTTTTACGTACTTACCTGAATGAAAACCTATATCTTCAGCGTAGGCCCTTTTAGCGACTATTTGCCCTTCTATTAAGGCCCTTACCTCGACTTCCAAACTTGAAAATTTTCCAATCCTGTCGCCCGCTCTATTAAATCTAAAATCGCCCTTTAAGAAGGGGATTATCTCTTGGGTATCGAAGTATAGTCCTAATAAATGTAATAAAGTAATTTTAATTAAGATACGATTGTACAGCAGGTAATTTTAATTGTTGGTTACCGAAATTGCCAAAATTTCCCCGAGGGGTGCTGTCCAAAAGTTGATTGAAAATTTCCCATGATTTTTCGGCACAATCGTTTCGAATTCTTTCCCTTGTTAATGATCCGTTCTTAAAACTACAAAATACGTATTTTATTTTTGACTTACGATTAGATTTACATGGCGTACCTACCATAACAGCCCCATGAATGACTCTGCATCAACTGGATTGCACAAAATATGACCGTCAATGACTACATGGGGTTCCTTTAACCAAAGAAACAAGGTGTCACTTGTTCCCAAACTTAGTGCCAACCACCCTTCATGTAGTCGCATACCTTTAAGAAATTTTCTGTTTTAAAATCGACGCCTAATTTATTAATTTTTCATTTATTTGTTTTTATGTATGTAAATTTACGTATATTTTACAAAAACCGTGAAATCTTGAACTTTATTAAGTAAAATATAGACCTAATCGGAAAGTAATAGTTAAAACAGTTTAATAGAATACAAACAAAACAAGATATAGATAAGGCAAGATATTTTCCGAACGTTTTTCCTTTTCAGCATTTTTCATATAAATATGGAATATATGTTTTTTCAACCTCGTTTAACTTAAAATATCACTTGCTTCTGTAAAAACTGTCCTAAACTAAAAAATTCTTAAAAAGTGTAACAACCCTCAAAGACTTTACATTGCATTTATTAGATTACCTATATTACTTTATTAGTTATACGAAATATTATAGTAATTTTCACAAAAACCCTTAAAGTATTTAAGTTGATTTGCAGTTTCATGATTCCATCCTTAAATAAAAGATTGCCTACCCCAGCAACCACCACGCAACTCAAAACCTAAGATTTTCATCTGTTTTATGACCAGTGTGAGATTTGCTATTGTTCTAATTATATTTCTACATCGTTCATTACTTTTCTAATTGACTTTGGCATTTTATTTGATTGTTATCTTCAATTATAGGCTTGTACAGAAGTTCTGTTTTCAGTTGAACGTTTTAACTTCATCGTAGATACCGCTGTACCATAAATTTTGCTAACGAGTGTACATTTTTCAAATAATACTTTCCAAGAAAACAGAAAGCTTTTCAAGAGCAAAAATGTGTATATCTACTTCCCTAAGGAGTTTCTGGAGTACAATTAGTTTTGCAAAACAAAATTTAAATGCTGGATATTACAAATCCAATCAAAAACAACGTAGTTTAACCAGTAATTTTGTTTCACCACCAGTTTTCAAGAGTTTCCCAAAATCAAATTTTACAGGTATGTAGACTAATTATTTATTTACTAATTTTTGTGCAAATTTAGCATTTTTTTACTTTAACTCTAGAAACTCCTTAAACAAACTAATTTACTTGTTCCTGACTTACTTTTTATTAGTTGTATCTATATTAAATTTAATTTTCTTACCTATTAAAGATGCTGGATTATCTCCAGTGAATGCAATTATTTTACAATCGGATTTAAACCCATATCTTTCAACAAAATAAGGTGAAATATTCCCGAGATTTGTTTTTGACGGGACCGGATCTCCCAGTTTTTCGTGTAAGTTGGGACCGCATGCTTCTAACAAAGTGCTATCCCATTGTTTTGTATGGATATTCATTAGATTCATGCCAGAACCATCAGCGTAATCTATTGGAGCAATTTTACCAAGAAATAGTGAACACAAAAAACTACTCACTAAAGAAATTCGCTACAAACAGAATATATAAATTAATTAAATCAACAAGAATGATTTATATTATGTTTTACTTCAGTATTATTATATGCGTCCGGTTTATTTTCCGCAATCTTACAAATTTGAGATCCAGTAAATCTTTCGTAAGCTCTAGAACCTGTTATTTCTGCTAATTTCTGTAATTAGAGTTAAATTGCAATGATTTTATGATCAAAAATATATAAAATAAATAATCTTAACTAACTTGAGGGCCCCCAACTGCTTCCTCCAATTTCGCACATTGCTTTGACGTGCTAGAATCCATCCATACGGGACTATTCGAAATTGAAAAATTACTTCCTAATTGTTGATGAAGAAAATCCGATGATTTTAAGTTTCTTAAAGTTAATTCCGCTCCAGTCTGCCAATAAACAGAGCCATGTTGCTACAAAATTTAAATATCAAGATAGTTTTGGGTTTAAGTTGAACGAAATTAATTCATTATAAAAAAAATGGTGCTACATTGACAATTGATATATGATTTACTTGCAATTGTCCCTGTATTTTAATATGCGGTTTACCTCACTTCCTTCGTAACCTGATAATCCTGGGCAATCTGATAAAAGAATTTTTCGGTTAAGTTCGGTTAGGTTGGGTTCATTAGGTTACAATAGAAAATGATAATACGAACGAAGTAAGTATTGCCATGATCAGGTCCATTGTTTTTTTTTTTCAACAATGTCAGTCAGATCCAAGATCCATGACTGTAGACCGCATATTAAAGAAATACCTGCCACAAAGGTACCGCAAAATAACACCAAATAAACATTATGATGTTTAAAAATAATGATTTTACTTAAAAAGGGAGAGGTATTTTATTAGGTACCCCATCGTCTAATTTGTGTAACTGGACGTGTTTTTATTGATTTTCTTGAAAAATACATTCCATTCCGCTTGATGAAAATATTCGCTTGAATAAGTTACTTAATAGTTAATTTTATTATTTATAAATTCATCGCAGACAACAAACAAAAGGAGTACCTACTTAAAGTATTTAGTTTTATCGTTGCAAATTTTTAATTTCTAATGAATAAATCGCAAAAAATGTAGTAAGTTAACTGATAATTCATCAAGAATCATAATAAAATATTATCTCACTATCGTTTTTATCGAGCGTATTAAATTTTATTGACGTCAAAGTGATATGTATCGTTTACATACTTGGGCTGTGCCAGATATTGCGGTTATTGACGAATAATCAACTCCCGCCAATGTAAGACGATCGAGTATCATATCAACCGATTTGACCCACATCATTGTGGGAGCCGTCACTGTATGGGAATTATCTTTACTTGCCGTAACACCACCATGGGTTCTACAAAATTGAAAAACTTGCGTCAATGCATAACACATAGAAGACAGCGACTTATACATAAATTATTCTGAACACATCACCCACATACCCCCATTGCGTCCTACTTTTACTAAATGAAAAATAGGGTGTTTCTGAAATAAATAGCAAGCTTGCAAAAGGTGATGGAGCACTATAAAATAAGAAAATTAAGTAAATGTTTAGTGGTAGAAAAATCCACCGTTTTCGAGAATATCGTATTTGAAACTGCAGTCCGGCCCTGGCGATCACGCAGGGAAATACGACATTGCAACACCATTCCATCACCTGCAGCATCCGTGTTGTATGAGTCTTTTTTTCTATTTTGTGTTCTTAATACCATATTGAGGTGTACTTTAAATAGTATTGCATTCTATCAACGGTGAACAAAATAGTTATTTAATTAATTGCTATCGCAACGTCTAAATATTATTATGTGTAGTAGCTTACTAGTAAGCTGTTAACATTTACTTTATTAGTCGTTTCACAACCGTCAGTGCTTACATTTTTCGTCGATGTAGTTGCTCAGTTATTATGGAAATTTCTCCATACGTTGCTAATTCATGTCCAGGGCCGGCTTCTTGCCGAATGCAACTTCTTACAAATTGTTTTGTCCCTTAACCACGGTGTGCTTTACATACCATGCGATTCCTTATTGTGTCCAGTTAACACCCTCCAAAGCTTGCAACTTATTTCAGAAACACCCTGTATAATAAAATGTGAATATTTTCAAAGTGATTATGCTAACCTGAACTCTGGTAAGTCGGTATCAAATTGTACTGACGCTTCGTGAAGAATTTTTAAATCGTCATCTACCACCACCGCTTTCAACTGAAAAATTAAAAAGACAAATTATACTGAAGCCGGATACGTCGGGTATCCGTTCCAAATCGGGTAGTCGGTCCGTCTCTATATGAAAATAGGTAATCAAAGAAACATCTAGAAATCGAAAACTGGGAGAAAAATAAAAAATTGTAGCAGTTTTGGGAGCACTTGATTTTTGACGTTCATCCATGTAGTCGTAGTCCTAAACATTATAGAGTGAACCTCGTATTTGTAGATACCGTTGTTCATAATGTTTGCTACGTATATCAAGTACGTATATACATACAGAATTATTACTTTCAAATAACAATAACCGTAGAATATTACACGACTAACAATTGAAAAATAGCGAGAGCATTCATTTTAAATTGACAAGATCCGTTTTTATTTTTATTTAAAACAATTACGTAAAAAAGTTTACATGTATCTTAATCAACAGGTGTGTCGTATACCATCATATAGTAGTGTAATAATATAAATTACGTCAAGGGGCCGGTTTTCACGCATGCGTTTCCGTGGAAATGACGACAGGAAAAATCGTTTTTAACCGGTACAACAAAGTACCCACTTTCACGCAATAGCATACGACAATGAGAATAGATACTATAACAGTTTGTTTAATTTTAATAAAATACCTGCTGAGTGCTGAGGTCTAGGCCTAGGTAGGTCGGTGATGCGTTCGATCCCATCTTGGTTAGTCTCATACTGGAGGAAACTTTACTTTAGATAGTTTGACGGTCTTACTACAAAACCGGAGCACTTAAACTGTCCGAGGAGGAGGTCAAGGTATCGCGATACCCTACAACTTTCAGTACATGCTTACGTGAAGCGATTTGTTGTATTATCGTGGATATAAAGTTGTAGTCAGTCGCTCTAGTTGCGATAATGCGAAATGAGACTTTCTTTACGATTTTGAATTGTCGTCGTCAGAGCTCGTCATCGAAGGTGCCACTACCACCTTCCTGTCGATTAAATTATGTCGTACAATACCATACAAGTATTACTACCGTGTTTGTATTGTATTAAGCGTACATACACATCCGTATAAGTAATAATCCGTACTTATGGATTTTGACATTAGCTGGGATGTAGGAGAAATTTGACGTTTTATTTTGTTTTCTTGCATAATAATTTTCCTGCGTACTTACTGCGTACCTACCTACCACAATTAGATTATGATAAGCCGATTAGAATTAAAACTACATA
Source organism: Agrilus planipennis (assembly GCF_000699045.2). Lineage (NCBI taxonomy): Eukaryota > Metazoa > Arthropoda > Insecta > Coleoptera > Buprestidae > Agrilus > Agrilus planipennis. The sequence continues at coordinate 339,879 of NW_020438895.1, forward strand.
ATACAATGGAATATTACCTACACATTATTTTATTTATTACATTTTAAGCACTAGAAATATAATTCACAATTAGCTGACGAATTTTTATATGCATTGTACATACAGGTTGGTTGGTCGTAATCATTTTAAGCCTTTTCGAAATTTCCACACATAGTTCCTGAGTTACACTTTCTCAGTTTTAGGAAAGACTGACAGTCCACAGCGACTCTAAGTACTATCCTAGCAAATCGTAGAAAAACTCAGTTCATTGAGTTACTTTTAAAAAAGTGTAGGCAGCAGAGAAACCTCTAAATTTGCCATACATTTTTCACTATACGAGACCTTTTTTCCACAACAAGTTTACAAGCATAAACACAGCATTTTAATCATCGTCACCATAAGGTCGTCAGTCCTAAGACTGGTTGAACACGCAACTCCACTCTTTGCTATCCTGAGCTAATCTTCGTATTTCCCTAAAACTACAACTTTTTACATCCTTGACTATTTGAGAACAGTAATCTAATCTAGGTCTACCTCTACCCCTCCTCACTTCCGTTTCTGCCTCTAATATGTCTCTGACTAGACCTTCATGCCTACCAACCTATCTTGTCTATTCTCCTATTCTTTCTAATACTTTCATTTCTAACATTCTCTATCCACGGTATCCTTATCATTCACATGTAACACCACATTTCGAACGCTTCTAACCTTTTCTTTTCCACCGCGATCACTGTCTATGTTTCGCACCTGTACAGCTCCGTGCTCCAAACATAAACCTTTAACAACCTTTTTCGAATTTCTAAATTAACCGTTCACAAGCATAAAAATGCCTTCTTTTTATTGAAGGCGATTTGACCCTGCGCTATCCTCTGCTTTAAATCCCTACTAGTCCTTCCGTCCTGATTTATCTGACTTTCTAGACACCTAAAATCAGCCACTTATGCTAATTTTTCGTCTCCTATCTTTTTATTCGCTCTTTCCCTACTTTTTCCACCCTTGCATACCAACATTTTTGTTTTACTTTTATTTAGTTTCATACAATACTGTTTCGTCAATATCGCTTCCATTTTATTTAAAGCTATCTCTAACTCCTCCTTGCTAGATGCTAATACAGCTATATCATCTGCAAATATAATCATACTAATCATTTGCCCCTGTATATCTATCCCTATACTAATATCATTGATAAAAACTTGATTTAATTTTAATTCAGTCGAAAACTCATCTTTTTCTTCCTTCAGTAGCTCACTGATATTAACAACGACAAAAAGACTTTAAAATGGGAAAATGTTCATTAAAATTAATTATTTTTGTGGTCCATCAGATCTGCTTAATTATTGATTTTTATTTATTGTACGTTTATGTAGGAGTATTACATTGTTATAATAGACAGTCGTTTGTGTGAACATTGCATAACTCAAATATGAACACCTTATTTATTATGGTAGACCACCGTATACCGTGAACAAACTCCACCTCCGGTTATAGTAAACAATGGTTGTTGATCTTAAAAAGCAACATTTAGCCATGGCTGTTGTGTACGTTGCTGCAAATTCCCGATATGCTTTTTCGTATAATTAATAAAGTAATATAAAGTCTAATAAAAGAAGCTTAAAGCTTCTGAGAGGTATTAAGGTTTGTTCAAAATATCTTGAGACTTATTTTAAGACAGTATTCAGATTGTGTGCAGGTTTATTGTATTACACTTGCTGTTTTTCCGCATTTGAGACCATAAAATTATTAAAGAGTAGATATGGAAATAGCATTTTTTTGGAAGCGCTCCGTGATAAACGTTCTGGACAATTGGTCTAAAATGTAGTAAACCTTTGATAGTTTCCTGTCTGCAAATCGTGCCAAGTGTTAAGGACCAAAACAAGTCGGATCGCGGCGTCCTGTCTCTCCCGGCCGTCCAGGAAGCGCCACATCCCCATCCCATGACGTTCCGCTAGACATACTTTGATTCCAAATCGACTTGTTTTCTTGTTTACAATGTATGTATTACCCATATACATAATACATACTAGCATGGAAAGATTTGCAATAGTTTGCGAATCCAGGGCAAGAATTTATGAATGTGTTATTGCGTATTAGAAACCACTAGTTTCCCCTATTTATATAGATAGTTATAGATACATAGCTCACACCTCTTATTATTATAGTATATATGGGAAAACATTTATGACAACGTTTACCATATTATATATAGTAAAAGCTCTTTTTCGCGAGGTATACGTTCCATAAATATGGCGCGAATACAGAAACCATGGATATGGAATGGTAATTAGTATGGAATCATAGGGGATTCCAAAATAATACCAATATGTATCAGAATAAAATCGTTAAAATCGTTATAATCATCATTAGAAAAGGGTTTAAAAAATTTAATGTTTTCAATTTTTAATTAGTCCACTTGGTTACACCTTTTATAAAAGTCGCCTCGGCACTTAGCAACAATACAAACTCAAAAGATGCCGATACATTCAGTAGTACATGCGCCGTAGAGTAAAAACAGGCTTATCGGTTCTAGATATCATGAGTTTAATGTTTGGAATAGAGGTTTGAAATTTTGTAGTTAGATAGACAAAGCTTTGTTCTAAAGCATGTCGAAGGCCGTTTTTAAATGTTTTAATTTCTATTGAAAATACGTGTCCTACAAGAAGTATCAACTTTAAGCACTTTTAAAAGCTTTTAATCACCATATTATTGAAAACCAAAAACGTATCGAGTTAGTGTGAACCTTTGTCTGTTACCATACAACAAATCAGATGTTTATCTCGCAGGGTTAAATTACAAAGTTTAGAATAGAAATTCATTTCTTCATAAAAGGGGTTCATGGTCCCTAAGATCCCCATATGTATATAAACTTGTTTACAAATTAAATAATTAACGAATAAAATCATAAAAATCCGTTATAGAAACGTAACGACAGACCCAATTACAAAGGAAGTTTCATGTGCAAACACAATTTCGCCCTTTACATAGACAGTCGTAAAATGGAATTATTTTCATCTGCAGTATTTGTAAACAACAACTTATTTCGTATTAATATTATTATTATTGTTCATTCGACATCAGTAATGAACAAAACAAGATGACGCCAGTTCTTAAAACTGTTGGCGACTTCAACAGCGTCGGGACCACGGTCGGCGGTCGCTAGGACTACTGACGATGAGCGTCGTCGCCGAGGCGCTTGCCGCTTGGCAGAGAGCGACAGACGCGAATTTTTCCGAAATTGACAAAAACAACAGAACCGCGATGTTATGTTCTCTTGTTTTGTAACCTATTTGGCAGGATGAGATCAGTGGACTTATAACGAACAAGTGGAAAATGCAAGCTAACAAAAATTATATCAGAAACAAATATAAATAATTTAAAGATTGAAAAGTTCCAAAAGTCCAAACTCCTGAAAAAGGACCTGTTGAAACATCTTACCCACAGGTGTTAAGGGACTACCCATTAATTACGTAAACGAATTTGGAAGAGAAGGAGTCCAGTCGGACGTCATGGTCCTATTACGTGGGGGTGGTAGCGGGTGAATGTTTGCATCACGTAATAATTTTAGAATTTATTTAAACTGAATTATTTTTGGAAATTAAAAGCCTTTTTGTATTTAAAGCCTATGACTTTTATGTGAGGAGGAGGGAAGTGAGTCAAAAATTGATGCATTTGTCGTTACGTAAGTTATAGACGGCCCCTAATTAGAAAAACTTCCAATTATTTTATAAACATTAGTTAGATATTAGAGAGAACCAAAAATCGTGTGTTCATGAGCCCAAATTTTATATTCTATAACGTAAATAATCATGAGGACTGATACTTTTAGACGGTGTCATAATCTATACAATAAGTTGTGATGATAATCTTCTGATATGTAGTAAAAATATATTTAGTACGTATACGTTGAGGGTGCGCGGGTGAAATTTAATACCATACTATTTCACCGTTAATTTGAGGCTGGCTTGGGGTATGGCACCCTGCGTGACGTCACAGAGCCTACGAACAAATAAGAGTAAATTCGTTTTCCATTAGATTTGGTCTGTTCGCTGGCGGGTAAACATTATAAACGAGCATAAATGAGTACACAGGGTGGCCTAAAAAGATTTCTTAATGGCGTCACACGTTATCGAAAGATCAAAGCATTCTTTAGACAAAATCGAAAGGTTAACATCATCTTCAGCCATAAGACAAAATCAAAGGATTATCATTATCCTCACTCTTAAGACAAAATCAAAGGGTTAACACTATCGTAAGTCTTAAGACNATAGAATTGTATCATATATGGAATGTTTAACTATTATAAACGAATATCTCTCTTTTAAATTTGTTTATATTTTATCACAGTTAGGTAGAAATGTGGACTGTAATTATCCAGAATGTGTTTTGTTTTTCTTCAACTTTTTATCAAAAAGATTTATGTAAACTGTTAGAAATATGGAATTCGTTGTTTCGAGTCCTTATTTGTTGATATGTTGTACCTATCGTTAGAAAAGAAATACCACTCTCCTTAAATTACAACCCTCCTTGCAATAATTTGTTCACGATTGTGCGATATCGATCTACCATTGGGTCGTAGATTTCTGGTGCATCTGGATACGGTTCACATACCAGTTGAGGTGGTGTTAAAACGGAAGTTATTTTTTCATAGTCATTTTCATCCGAAAGTCCATGTTTAGCTTGATAGGCAGCTCCTAGCATAGCAGAATTGGCAGCTTCCTATTCAAAAATACCACGCATTTGTGTAATGAATAATTTGATGTAAATGACAATTTGACAATTATAATACTTACCTGTAAATATACAGGAGCATTAAATACGTCGGCGACCACTTGCAAAATTGATTTATTTGCAGACGCTCCCCCGGTTGCAATTATTTTGGTGTCTTGTCCTAAATTTCAACAAGAAAATTACTTCACGTACCTATCTATTAAAAACTAATAACAAATGAAAATATTTTTACGTACTTACCTGAATGAAAACCTATATCTTCAGCGTAGGCCCTTTTAGCGACTATTTGCCCTTCTATTAAGGCCCTTACCTCGACTTCCAAACTTGAAAATTTTCCAATCCTGTCGCCCGCTCTATTAAATCTAAAATCGCCCTTTAAGAAGGGGATTATCTCTTGGGTATCGAAGTATAGTCCTAATAAATGTAATAAAGTAATTTTAATTAAGATACGATTGTACAGCAGGTAATTTTAATTGTTGGTTACCGAAATTGCCAAAATTTCCCCGAGGGGTGCTGTCCAAAAGTTGATTGAAAATTTCCCATGATTTTTCGGCACAATCGTTTCGAATTCTTTCCCTTGTTAATGATCCGTTCTTAAAACTACAAAATACGTATTTTATTTTTGACTTACGATTAGATTTACATGGCGTACCTACCATAACAGCCCCATGAATGACTCTGCATCAACTGGATTGCACAAAATATGACCGTCAATGACTACATGGGGTTCCTTTAACCAAAGAAACAAGGTGTCACTTGTTCCCAAACTTAGTGCCAACCACCCTTCATGTAGTCGCATACCTTTAAGAAATTTTCTGTTTTAAAATCGACGCCTAATTTATTAATTTTTCATTTATTTGTTTTTATGTATGTAAATTTACGTATATTTTACAAAAACCGTGAAATCTTGAACTTTATTAAGTAAAATATAGACCTAATCGGAAAGTAATAGTTAAAACAGTTTAATAGAATACAAACAAAACAAGATATAGATAAGGCAAGATATTTTCCGAACGTTTTTCCTTTTCAGCATTTTTCATATAAATATGGAATATATGTTTTTTCAACCTCGTTTAACTTAAAATATCACTTGCTTCTGTAAAAACTGTCCTAAACTAAAAAATTCTTAAAAAGTGTAACAACCCTCAAAGACTTTACATTGCATTTATTAGATTACCTATATTACTTTATTAGTTATACGAAATATTATAGTAATTTTCACAAAAACCCTTAAAGTATTTAAGTTGATTTGCAGTTTCATGATTCCATCCTTAAATAAAAGATTGCCTACCCCAGCAACCACCACGCAACTCAAAACCTAAGATTTTCATCTGTTTTATGACCAGTGTGAGATTTGCTATTGTTCTAATTATATTTCTACATCGTTCATTACTTTTCTAATTGACTTTGGCATTTTATTTGATTGTTATCTTCAATTATAGGCTTGTACAGAAGTTCTGTTTTCAGTTGAACGTTTTAACTTCATCGTAGATACCGCTGTACCATAAATTTTGCTAACGAGTGTACATTTTTCAAATAATACTTTCCAAGAAAACAGAAAGCTTTTCAAGAGCAAAAATGTGTATATCTACTTCCCTAAGGAGTTTCTGGAGTACAATTAGTTTTGCAAAACAAAATTTAAATGCTGGATATTACAAATCCAATCAAAAACAACGTAGTTTAACCAGTAATTTTGTTTCACCACCAGTTTTCAAGAGTTTCCCAAAATCAAATTTTACAGGTATGTAGACTAATTATTTATTTACTAATTTTTGTGCAAATTTAGCATTTTTTTACTTTAACTCTTGTTAGGTACACGGGGTAGTCGGGTAGAATTGTAAACAAATTGTAAAGTGTCCTATTATGTTCGTCACGTACAGTTTATTACAGTTTTATTGGTATTAATAGCCAAAATTCCCCTCGGCTGCATTCTTGTAGGTCCAATGACCGCCTACCTGGGGGTAGGATAATATTATGTTTGTACATTATTGTTAGATAGTAAGTTCATAGATTTTATAAAATTTTAAATTAGTACTATTATAGACTCGCTGGAGAAAACATCGTCTCCATAAGACAAACTCTATTATCCTAATTTCTTGCGATTGATTTTTATAATCATTTTTTTTAATTATTCGGTAGTTGTAGTTTTAAAGTTAGTTTATAGTGGATTAAATTTAAGTTAAATTCAATATAGTTATTTTCTACAATCACTACATCTACGTGTCTTATTTCATGTGGTACTTAGTACACCCCGTTGACAATAGTTTATACAAAAAACTTATTCAACGATAAAACATTGGTCCTTCGAGCCAGATTAATTAATCCAGAATCTTCAAGGAAATAAAATTTCCTTTCGGATCACTTACAACATCCTGGTTGGATTCCATTCTTTTCGAGGAAAAATCGATTTCTGTCGAGTTCTGCAAAGCTACCATAGTTCCAGTAATCCGTTACATCGTGATAAAGGCCAAATTAAGAAAGAACATCGGTAAGTGCGATTCCTTTCATATTTACATACTTCCTCATCTTATCCTAACTGCTTTCAATTTGCCATGGAGGGTTTAGAACCATTTGTTAAGCAACGAGGACAAATAAAATCTAGATTAACTCGTTTTAAAAATAAGTTTGATGAAATTTCACAAAGCTTAGAAGTAAATCAAGATGACATAACTGAATTAAAAACAAGGTTGGCTAACTTTGAGTCCTCCTTGAAGGAATATGAAAACATTCATTACCAGATTACTAACTTAAGTGACGATCCTGTTCATGAAGCAAATTTAGAGCAATTCGAAAACGGTTATTACAAAATTATAGCGAATGTTACCAAT
>NW_020438895.1:347627-476908 GCF_000699045.2 Agrilus planipennis
GACTGGTCTGACATATATTTTGGTGATGTTTTATAAATATTTCTTGTTTGGTCCTGAGTGATATCTATCGTCATCATCATCATAAGCTCGTCAGTCCTAAGACTGGTTGGACACGCACCTTTAATTTTTTCTATCCTGAGTTAATCTTCGCTTTTCCTTAAAATTAGAACATCCCACGTCCTTAATTTATTGTGAACAGTAATCTAATATATGTCTACCTCTACTCCTCTGATCCTGTTTCTGATTTTAATATGTCTTTATGTCTATATGTTCGGAAAATTCAAACATCGAAAAAGTTCACTGTGACACTGTCCATATGACCTAAATGTAGAGGAATGCTTTGAGAAAAATTGTATAATAAAGAAACGTCGGGAACCTTTAGCTAAATGGTTCGCGGAATATTTTATTTTACATTTTAGGATTGCTTCAAGAGTTAGGAATAAATGGAGCTCTTATCATTGTTTTGAAAATAAAAGCTGCTTCCAATTTTAATTTTTGATCACTTATCAGATTGTAACAACAAAAGTTTTATATTCGAATTGAGAAGTGAATGTTATAGAATACGGGGAATATAAAATAGAATATAGAATACCTGGTGAGTACTATTAGAAACACTTATGAAAATATTTCAAATTTTACTGTAATACCCTGAAGAAATTATCACCATAAAGGATCCCGCAGAATCCTTATAGAAAATTGGCTTTAAGTCAAATTGACTGTAAATGGAGCATGATGTTCTTTCTATCTTTCTGATCTAAAAGTTTTTATGATGGACACGAGATCAAAAAATAAACAGTTTCTGAGCTACGAATCAAAAGAACGCATGATTTTCGGCTACCTAATGCCTAATATCTAATATAACTGGTAGGATATAGGATATCAGTGAATTATCTCTACAGGTACTCTCGATACATATGTTATTAGTTGTAATGAGGAACATTTAGTCATGATTATAATAACTATCTCTAAATCATTTCAATTTGTATTCATTTTGAATCATAACTGAATAATAGTAGTGTAGGTCCATGGGGAAAGAGTTTTGTTAAGAGCCGTTTCCATTCGATCACATCAATTTTGTTCGGCTCTCGTTTTGGGTTATCGTTAATTCATAAACATGTAGCCATCATCGACCGGTGCTTATCAGACTCTATCGAAAACTTCAAAGGGCAAACAATTCGTTTCGTTCCAACAAAGTTTGTTATTCGTTTGCTGAAAGTTGCCAGTTCTAATTTCTTTATTAAGCTCCATGCCTGTACCAGCAGATATACCTACTAGTAAAGTGCGACACTACATCGTCATTTCAGAAGAAGAGAGAGAGACAGAGAGCTGTGAGCCGTGATGGTGGAGATGGTGGTGGCGCATCAGCAATAGAGAAGCATCAGCATCAGCATTAGCACCAGCAGCAGCAGCAGTAGCAGTTGATGGAATCTAATTTCCCCAGAGGACCGAGCCATGTTGTTTCTGTATCCTAAGAATAATTCAATTTGCTCCGAAACCACGTCCTTTTGACAAACCACCGAAACCGACTAATTGCTATCCACATTGTGGAAATATACACTTTGAGAGACTATTGTTAATCCAAGTCCAAGTTTGCAGAAGCGAAATGAAGAGAAAGCGAAGGCTTTGTGAAAGGCAGTCAACCTCTCAGTCTCCTTTGAATGCAAAACGGTCTTTATCATAAGACTACTGCTTGCTTGCCGTTTGGCATCACCTTTACCTACTGTACCGACCATTTCAACGAAAACAACGTAATAATTTAATGTCTTACTACTTAGCCAGAAATAAAACACGAGAGCTCTCAAACAAATAAGAGATAGCTAATTGCCAAGGGGACGAAATGTTTCAAGCATTCGTTCTTTCTCATTGTCAAGATTAAATCCGATGTGGCATACTTATGTAAGGAAGCCTTTCTTTTATCGTATTTTCAAGTGCATCACCTCTAGGATAAAAAAATATAATTGACGAACTGCTTTTGTTATAACTCTAACATGTTAGGTACTATATTAGAATTATAATACGCAAACATCAAAACTTATTGATCATGCGATTTCTAGTTTTTGTTACTCTGAAAGTAATTACAACAGTGGTAGTCGGTGATCAAATACAAATAAACGTGAAAAAATGCTGTCTGTGAAGATTAAAAAAACACGGAAATGTATGAGTATACAATTGAGTTCTAGATATGCTGAAATAAGAAACTTCGTAATGTCTGGCGATTAAACCATATAATCTGCCTTTTACAAGATTTTTCATTGTCATTTAACTTTTTTTTTTAGATTTTCTAATCAGTTAATTCAGCATCATTTTAGTTTGTCAGGCTTATATGAGCTAACATTTACAAAATATTATTATCCAGCTTATGCAAATTGTCCGCCATTTTATTTTCGTTCTATTAATATCCACTCGCAAACTCAAGTGGTTTCCGTGGTGTAGTGGTTATCACATCCGCCTAACACGCGGAAGGTCCCCGGTTCGATCCCGGGCGGAAACAGTCAAAAATTGATGCATTTGTCGTTACGTAAGTTATAGACGGCCCCTAATTAGAAAAACTTCCAATTATTTTATAAACATTAGTTAGATGTTAGAGAGAACCAAAAATCGTGTGTTCATGAGCCCAAATTTTATATTCTATAACGTAAATAATCATGAGGACTTTGATACTTTTAGACGGTGTCATAATCTATACAATAAGTTGTGATGATAATCTTCTGATATGTAGTAAAAATATATTTAGTACGTATACGTTGAGGGTGCGCGGGTGAAATTTAATACCATACTATTTCACCGTTAATTTGAGGCTGGCTTGGGGTATGGCACCCTGCGTGACGTCACAGAGCCTACGAACAAATAAGAGTAAATTCGTTTTCCATTAGATTTGGTCTGTTCGCTGGCGGGTAAACATTATAAACGAGCATAAATGAGTACACAGGGTGGCCTAAAAAGATTTCTTAATGGCGTCACACGTTATCGAAAGATCAAAGCATTCTTTAGACAAAATCGAAAGGTTAACATCATCTTCAGCCATAAGACAAAATCAAAGGATTATCATTATCCTCACTCTTAAGACAAAATCAAAGGGTTAACACTATCGTAAGTCTTAAAACAAAATCAAAGGATTATAATTATCCTAAGTCTTAAGACAAAATCAAAGGATTGTAATTACCCGAAGTCTTATGACAATATCAAAGGGTTAATATTATCCATCCTCAGTCTTAAGACAAAATGAAAGGGTTAATATCATCTTCAGGCTTAAGACAAAATCAAATGATTATCATTATCCTCAGTCTTAAAACATAATCAAACGGTTAATATTATGCTCAGTCTTAAGACAAAATCAAAGGATTATCATTATCCTCACTCTTAAGACAAAATCAAAGGGTTAACATTATCGTAAGTCTTAAGACAAAATCAAAGGATTATAATTATCCTAAGTCTTAAGACAAAATCAAAGGATTGTAATTACCCGAAGTCTTATGACAAAATCAAAGGGTTAATATTATCCATCCTCATAAGACAAAATCAAAGGGTTAATATAATCCTCAGTCTTAAGACAAAATCAAAGGGTTAACATCATCTTCAGCCTTAAGATAAAGTTAATGGGTTACCGTTAGGGGTCCTACCTGATTTATTCTCTATTAAAAATTCGATCGCATTATGCAACATACGGACATACCTTTAGTGATAACTAGTGAGAGCACCGTGCCTTTTGGATAATCCGATGATGTAAACGTGATTTCTCAATAATTTCGCACAATTCTGAATAATTTTTATTGGGTACCTACATATTTCGCGACACACTGTATTCGATTACGTTTAAGAAGGAGAATATGTGATGAATGTGGTATTATTTCCTGGCCTGAAATGAGAGGATGCCGCCAACCGCCGGCGTCGGCAAGGGGGTGAACGTTGGCTGGCTCCGAGTTGCTCCGGGTCTCCGGAGGAGCCGGCGCCCCTGCCGGCCTGGCCAGTCTCGCCAACGAGGGGCCGACGTACAACAATATTAGCTTATTTTGTTCGTTCGCCCCCGATATGCCGTCTCCTATAATAAGGGTGCGGGGACAGGACATGATGGAGTCGCCACCATGGTGGTGCGGTGGTGGTGGTGGTGGTGGTGGTGGTGTCATGTTTTCTTCCGATTTACCACCGCCGGCGGTGCCACTGTCATAGATGCAACCCCCTAGTGCAGTAAACGAGGGTGGATAATCTTCCCCTTCGGATAGCCTCGCGATGACGAACAAAGGAGCCGTTTAATTTATTCCATCCCCTGCACAATAAAATTTAATCGACTCGATATGGCATGAACGCAATTTTTTGTTATTTTTTTTGTATTTTTTTTTATACTCAAAACCAATGTAGGTGAAAACTTTTTCGTGCATTGACGAATGCCTATAAGGAGCCGTTATATGACTTCTAATTCTAATAGACAGGTACTTACTAGAGGTAATTCTAATTAGGTACCTTAAGGTTGTAATTTTTAAATTTGAGTTCTCGAAAAGTTGTATATGAAACCATCTAGAAGGAAGAGTTTAAGGGGTTGCCTAAACATAGGTACGAATTTTGAAATTTAGAGCTTTATTGAAGACTTGATCATACATACTTATATATTTTCTTGCTAATTCCTAAATAATATTTCTGTTTCAAAATTATCAATTTAATGAAATTCCTGGCTCTTGTTTGTTATAATATTCTTAATTCATACACTAAAGGTTATATCTTTAAAACGAATTGTTAAATATAATTACCAATTAGCCAATTACCTTCTGGTCTAGTATCATATTTATAGTAAACTTGATTTATTCCAAATTCCATCGGAATTTCAAATTTGTTTGTTTTCCCTAAAAATATTGCGTCAACCTTTCCAAGCGACGCAGCGAAAGTGAATATTCTAACTGGGTTGAAATAAACGTGAAAGTAATAGCAATTACAGCTGTAACCCCGACAACAAAGGCAAAAAGTAATTATCAAATGTAAACTAACATGACCATTGTTGGGGGAGTCGCGACGCCTGATGAACCGGCGGCCAAAATGCGAAACAAGAGCGTCAACGTCGTCCGTCAGGCAGGCGGCGCGTCCGTCGCCGCGGCGCGTCACGTTGGGCGCCTGCTGGGCCCATCAGCGTCGTCATCGGCGTCGACGGTTGAAGCGTCCGCGCCTCGGCGGTCGACGGGCGCCTCATGCCGTGCAAAAACCACTGTTTGCCAGCTTGTTTGTTCACTTGTCGTTAATTTGCAGACTGCCGATACGATGGATATTTTACACATGTGTGTACGTGTATATGTGTGTGTACAACTGTTGTCTGTCTGCAAATTGCAAAGATTTTGTCCTCAGTTACCCACCCAAATCCGCTATGTATTTAGGATTGAAGAAAATAATCTTAGAGTTTCAGTGAGAAATTAAAACCTCATATAAAAATATGTCAGTAATAATCATCGCCGATTTTTCCGTAAGAGCTGCAGAAAGTAAGAACACAAAAGGCATAACAAAAAAATGTAAATAATTACAATTACTTTTATAACATGTATAGAATGCGAGTGTCATATATAAACTACAATACATAAAAAACTTTCCCATTTTCACTGATTGTTTGTACCTTACAATCACTTATACTTGGGATGTTCAAAATTGGCATAGTCCGCAATAAAACTGTCGCATTTACTTTCTTCTTTCAACTTACGAACTAAACTAGAGCGGTTGCTGACAGAACGTCAGACGTTGTATGGAATATTGTAAATAGGAAAAGAGATGCCACATAGGAATTGCAGCGGACACTAAAGAAAAGGAATAACATTATGCCAATTAATGTGAAACAGAAAGAGACGCCAACAAGCAGAATTTGAGCATGTTGCCGGCATCGGACTTTAAAGAAAGTTCAACATTCTCAGGAGTTTAGGAAAGTAGAGACTTTTTTAAAGATATGATTCCAACCAGGCAGTTATGAAGCCGATCCTAATGTTTTGCATACCTAACCAACTTTTAACCGCTGCATCGCTTACTATTATTCGGTTATCTCTTATCAATTTGTCTGTACTACTCATGAGGTATTTCCTAACTTAACAAGAACATGTTCAAAACGCAGCAAATAACAACACTCCCAAGTGGACTAAAGAAAGAAGGTATGTCCATCCCCATAGATAATTAATTGCGGGCTTTGCCAATTTTGATCGTCCGAATTATAACATTGATCACTTCGAATATACGAGTGTTATGCCACCCAACAAACATTATGTGTTCACTGCGAATCTTCTTGGCGTCCTTTAGTCTTGTTGGATAACCCAGCACGCAGTTTAATACCCACACATATACATATGTATGCTCATTGTAGCTGCAATATTTGCAGCGAATGGCCAGTCAATTAATCTTATATTAATTAATTTCAAGTTATTATTATGCGTTAACTAACGTATATGTTGTTCTTTATGAAGACGAGCCGCCGCTGTCTAAAGTTAGTCAAACTATAACCAGTACTTTTTTTCAAGATTAATGTTAACGATTATCCGTACATATTCTTAGCCATTATGTACTTATACAGAAAGTTTTTCCAAATTTCCATTTGAATCTTTTTTTTTTTTATTTATAATAGCAGATTACCTGTCCATTGTGCACCATTTTGACCTATTGAGTCCACATTTCTAGGTAGGATTAGTCTTTCGATATACGTAGTAAATTTGTTCTTGAAGAAGAATATTGTTTATTGTTTTTTTTTTATAAAAAAGTATAGGAACGAACATGAATCTTTTATTTACGAATAGTATATACAAAATCGTGTTTTAATAACATTCTGTCTGTCCGAGGGATAGAGTTAACAATCAGTTCGATTTTTTTCTTTTGTCAGAACAGAAGAAGAATAAAAACATCACTAGTCGCCACCGTGTCATTAAAGTAGGTAGTAATTGTCAGTACACAAGGAGGTTTGGGCTAGTCCCAAATTTTGAGGATAATCAATTCACCGAGAGTCGTTTCGTCCGATTACTATTTCATTTAATGTTTGAAGTATCTCATCACCTCCACCGCTTCCTATCTCGAGGTGATTTTTGGATTTCGCCAAAATTAAAACATCAAGGTATTTGCGACCAGTAATCTAATCTATTACGTCTACCTCTAATCCTCTTTAATCCCATAAAACAATTCGAAGTGGTCTGTATCCTGTCGAAACTGCCAGGCGCGCATCGCGATTTCGATCTTTTTGGATCTCATCAGCGCGTCGCAGGCAGCTCCGACAGAACACAGACCAACTTTTACCTGCTGTCTTAACAGTGCGTTTCTGTACTGCAGATGGCGTTTACCGCGCCATTTGTGGTATTTTCTAAAACGCACTGTTAAGACAGCAGGTAAAAGTTGGTCAGTGTTCTGTCGGAGCTGTCTGCGACGTGCTGATGAGATCGAAAAAGATAGAAATCGCGATCCGCGTCTGGCTGTTTCGACAGGATACAGACCACTTCGAATTATTTTATCCGATTATGGTAACGTGCCTTATCACGTTGAGGTTAGCTACGCCGGAATTCGTTTCAGCAAGTAGATATCCACACAAGTGGACCTTGTTAGAGCATACGTAATCCTAAAATGTAGCATCGGACTACAGATGGCGTTTACCGCGCTATTTGTGGTATTTTCTCTATAATCCTGTTCCTACTTCTAAAATGTCTCTTGGTAGCCCTTCAAGTCTGAGAAGGTGTCCTGCCAATCTATTGATAATAACTTTTACAATCGTTGATTAAATACAATAATGACAGATTAAATTTTGTTGTTGAGTAATAAAAAATATTTTAACGGAATAAACAACATGAGGCCAACTGGGAAAATTATAACCGTATGTCGTTACTGCTCGGACTTCGTCCGTGTCTTCTTTAGTCGAATGCCGACTTACCGAAACCTGCCATTTGGGACCTTCGTGTCGAGAATTCAAAATCGTTGTTCAGACAAATAACGTTTAATCACACGTTGCCCGGTCGTGCTCCGATTTGATGAGACCGGACCATCATCGGCGGCGTTTTCCGGCGAGGCGCTCAACAAAACTCATCGAAAACAATCGACTTCATCTACCTCATGTATACAGTATACGTGATGTATTTTTTGGTTATTTTTCCTCCGCTTTCTGTTTTAATAACAACTAACTATAAGAGACAAGCACCTTTACTTTGAACATACAACAGTGCCGCCTTTCAGGAAACCTTAACACACTTATATAGGTATCACATATAACACATAGTTATGCCTTTATTGTATACATATTGTCAGACCAGGTGGAAGACCTATTGCTAATATAGCAAACTCTACATTTGAAAACATTTCCAATGTGGGATTCCACTGGACTAGTCGGGCAAAATACCGGATCGGTAAAATATAGGACAGCTAAAAAAACGAACACAATACTTCTCCTGCTAAGTCCCGTTCCATTTTCATGAGAATACCGGCGTTCGTCCTAATCATAAAATGAACTTAAAAAAGCGCTCGTAATTTTGTTGGAAGATGGAAGGTATTTACTAAACTTTGGGAAGTGATAATTATGTAAAAAAGTACGGAGAACCTCATGGTGCCAATGCTTTTTGAGTGCAACAGCAAACAGGTACTTTTCAGCATAATTTTTGGCTAAAATAGATAAAATAATTTAAACATAAGAAAGCGCTCGTGAAATTATTAGGAGATGGAGGGTATTTATTAGGAGATGGAAGGTATTTACTAAGCTTCTAGAAGTGATACTTAAGTAAAAAAGTACGGAGATTCTCATGGTGCCAACGCTTTTTGAGTACAATAGCAAACAGGTACTTTTTAGCATAATTTTTGCTAAAATAGATAAAATAATTTAAACATAAAAAAGCGCTCGTGAATTCACTGGGAAAAGGAGGATATTTGATGTGCTTTCAGAATCAATAATTATATAAAAAGGTACACAGAATCTCATGATGCCAACAGTTTTTGAATATGGTATTGATATTGGTACTTTATTGTTATTATAGCAGTTAAAAGCTAGAAAGTGTTTCAATTCTTTTTTTCGATTATTTATCGATTTATTAACTAATTAGCCTAAATTAAATAAGTATTGGGTGAAAATAGTGATATGAAAATTTTCTCTGAAAAATCGAATGTTGATAGAAGTTTTAGAATAAAAGAAAAACGGTACATAATAATTTTGAAGTTCTATATATTCCACATAACACCAACGACCTTCATAAGTTGTTTCCGTGGTGTAGTGGTTATCACATCCGCCTAACACGCGGAAGGTCCCCGGTTCGATCCCGGGCGGAAACAGCATTTTTTTTCTATTTACCGCTTTGGAAATGCCTTTTAATCACATGTAACTTTAAATAGTTACTTAAATTAATTTGTTATGATAAATGAAGTTAGTAACAGATAGGCAGATGTAAAGGATCAGCTAGAGACATTAAAAGCATAAACAGGAGCTGAAGGGAGTTGAGGAAGACCTGGATTAGATTACTATTGACAAATAGTTGCGGGATATTCTAATTTTAGGGAAATGCAAAAATTAACTCTCGATGGGAAAAAGTGAGTACATGTCCAATCAGTCTTAGGACTGACGACGTGACGACCTTATGATGATGATAATGATAACGATACATATTTCCAAAGACTTTAAGTAGAGCTGTAAGATTCGCATTTTATTATATTTTTTGAACATTCACCCATGTTTCCGTATATTACACTACTACTTATTTGGAATTTCACACATTTTTATTTTGATTGCGAAAAGTGTTCAATATGGTTTCCAAAATGAATGTAGAATACAAAGGTCGAGCCGGATATGTATCATATGAAACCAAGTTTACTAAAAAAAATTTTTTACCGCATCCATTTTGAATGCTGAACCGTATATGGAAATTGCATACTTATATACAATTATTATTATGTTATTGTTATTGTATATAAATGTAATACTTATAATTTATATACAATTATTATTATAGGTATTATATATAATATTAGTATATGTAGATGTTTGACAACTGCATCTGCCGGATTGAGAGGTTCCCATTGAAAACGATGTATTGTAGTTGTACCTACCTGTAAGACGAGAGCAGGCGGACGAATGAATTGGAAAGGGGATCCAAACCCATTCATAATTATATTAACACGGTAGCCGAGTGACAATGCGATGGCAGCATACACAATCAACTCGTTATAACAGAAGGATCTTTTAAAACTTTCCTGTCTGGCGCCACAATTTTGACGAACAATTGAATTTCAACCAGTCAAGCTGCGGTGCCGGATCATTTTTTTTTTACGTCAATAACAAATGCGAATTCATTTTGCTCTTGGAAAGTAAGTATGATGAAGGGTATCGACACTATCGCCAGTCAGGTTTTCAATCATAGAAAAAACAATAATAAAAACTGCTATTCACTAAGAGTTTAGATCCAATTAGGTGGAGAAGGTTTCCTCGATTGACTTATGTGAAGTTCTATCCCCCATCAGCTTCGACCGGGTTATTATGAGAGAGGACACCCTGATTGGCTTGTATGAAATGCTATGCATAAAGAGTTCAGATCCAATTAGATGGAAGAGGTTTCCTTGATTAACTTGTATGAAGTTCTATGCTTTGCAGCTTAGACTGGGTTATTACGAGAGAGGATCCCCTGATTGCCTTATATGAAATGTGATTGACTTGTCTGAAGTTCTACGCTCCATCGTCTTAGGCTGGGTTATTATGAGAGAGGACACCCTGATTGGCTAGTATGAAATGCTATGCATTAAAAGTTTAGATCCAATTAGATGGAGGATGTTTCCTTGATTGACTTGTGTGAACTTCTGTGCTCCATCATCTTAGGCTGGGTTATTATAAGAAAGGGCTTCCTGATGGAATTCTATGAAATGCTATGCACTAAAAGTTTAGATCCAATTATACAGAAGAGATTTCCTTGCTTGGCTTGTGTGAAGTTCTATGCTCCATCAGCTTAGACTGGCTTATTGTGAAAGAGGACACCCTCATTGGCTTGTATGAAATGCTATGCATAAAGAGTTCAGATCCAATTAGATGGAAGAGGTTTCCTTGATTGACTTGTATGAAGTTCTATGCTTTGCAGCTTAGACTGGGTTATTACGAGAGAGGATCCCCTGATTGGCTTATATGAAATGTGATTGACTTGTCTGAAGTTCTACGCTCCATCATCTTAGGCTGGGTTATTATGAGAGAGGACTCCCTGATTGGCTTGTATGAAATGCTATGAGCTAAGAGTTTAGATCCTATTAGATGGATGAGGTTTCCTTGATTGACTTGTCTGAAGTTCCACGCTCCATCATCTTAGGCTGGGCTATTCTAAGAGAGGACTCCCTGATTGACTTGTATGAAATGCTATGCATAGAGTTTAGATTCGGTTTGATGAAAAAGGTTTCCTTGATTGACATGTGTGAAGTGTCATGTCCCATGAGCTTAGCTTATTGGGGTGGGTGGATTATGGTTGGAATGAAGATGAGACGGACGGACGAAATGAAGAAAAGAAGAGGGCGAATGATTATCTGTGGAATATTACTGCCCCAGCATTTGCCTGAGGGATCCAAGGAAACTACAGAGAATGTTGGACCATAACCAGAACGGTATCCTCCCAAATTCTGAACAGTTAGCCCATGCCGCTCATCAGGATGGATGGGTTTAACTAGCACCATTAAAATGCTTTCTGAATTTCCTTTTCCGCGTGATTTCCACGAGGCAGATGTTGAAATACTTTCCTTTAGCGATTTACCTCTTGTATTCCAAATTTAGTATGAAAAAGGATAAACCGCCGGTGTAAAGCATTATAATAAAAATTCCGTTTTGAGCGACGAATTTTTGCTTTGATTGTCTGTCGGCGGAGCATTGGCATGGCTCGTGCAGGTCAATTAGGGTATTTTTTTTACAACGCCCCGACGTCGTCCTGTATCAAGCGCGGTAAATAACGGTGAGAATCCGGCCCTGGCGCCAGACGGCGCCAAGGCCCCACTACTTGTACAGACCGGTCCACTCTAGCGGCCGGTGCGTCAACCAGCAACTCACAAATACGGAATACCGATTCAAACCGCAGTCGCAAGTGAGCTGTTGTTGAGTGTGGCGGTTTCGTTTAGCTACCGTCTTGTCCTTGCCGGTATAATCCGCTTGTCGTACATTATCAAAAACACCGGTTAAACCGACAGATCGGTGACCGGTTATGTTCTCGTTCCACTATACAAGGTGAAGTTCTTCGTTTGTCATTCTTTAACCAAGAGCTTCCGTCTGAAATTGTCGCGTATAATAGGAGAAAGAGAAAAACCTCTTCCGAAGCATTTGAAACACTATTAGGTCGTAATCAAAGCGTGTGTGTTCCTAGTGATTGTGTCAGACGCTTATTGTTTTACAAATGCTTATTCAAAAGTTGTCGGTTGTTACTGTTAAAGCTAGTTGCACGTGAAGTGAACAACACGATACAGTACCTACTTTGGAGTCGTCGTCGAGGAGAAAAGGAAAGGCCGCGTTGTTTTGGTTCGAATAATAAATATTGCGAGTACTTAACAAGTTTGTTGCGGCGTCTAAGGTTCATTAACCATCTGGGATCAACCCGCGGGTCTTGATTTGGTTGCGCTGTTTAGGTGTTCGCTCTCATTATTTTTGTGGTGGTATTCGTCGTCGTGTCTCGAGATATTTTCACGGTGTGCCCATCGGTTGTAGCAACCCTGTGCGTACGCGATCATCAACTTCATCAGCGGCTGCCGACTGTTGCGATCCCGAGCGACAGTGGCGTGGAAACGAAGGGGCCAAGCTATTGCAACGCGTTCGAGGAAGAAGAAACGGAGGTGGTCGTCTGTTGCTGCGGCTGCACAGGGACAGAAGTGGCCCCCAAATGCTGGTCCCACGGAGCGGACAAATCCTGTTTCATGTTCATGTTCCGCAGCAAACGGACCTCTTACACTAAACGATTGCTGAAAGCTCGCCTCAGGCGAAACGTCGCCGGCGACGATGGCGCCAATGGAGGTCCTGAAAGCTGCTTGCAAGAGCTCCTAAAACGATTAAAGGATAACCAATTAGAAATGTTGTTGATGGCAATAGAGCGTCGCGGTCAGGACTTATCCAATTGTGTACTTTTACCACGAAACGGCGAACCGCACGTGCTCTGTTGCCAAACATGGCGATGGCCGGAATTGCGGCAAGCCAACGAATTAAGGCGGCTACCGAGCTGCAGGTCAGTCTCCGATCCCGTTTACATTTGCTGCAATCCTTACCACTGGAGTCGGCTCTGCCAACCCGGTAAGTCGTATCGCAAACAAAAACACATGTTCGTTCTCAACACCTACTTGTTTACCACATTAATTTGTCTTGGCGTATGTCCATTCAGAAATACACAACCAAATCAAATTGACTATAATATAACCCATTACTGAATCCTCTGTTCTCTTAACAAACATCACGTCAGCCGATTAGGTAAGGTTTTTGTTTCGTGGAGGAAGGTAATCTTCAAAGACGCCCAGTCGTTCGTACGACTGAGTAGCGTTCGATTTAGTCTCGACGAGCCCCTACCAACTAAAACCCCCTACCGCAGGCTTTGAGACCCAAGGCCTGCAGCAGTAGGAAGCAAGATAATATGATCCGAATATCGGCTTACATTTCAAACATAATAAGATGGTGAATTTTCTCATAAGAAATTGAATAAATGATAATGAATTTATTATCTTCCTGAATGCTGCTATCAGTAGAATGTACATGTATATAGAGGAGGCAGAAATAATTTTGATAGAAAATGAGAAAAAGGCATCAGATAGGTGGAAAGAATATTTTAAGAATCAGTACGCAGATCAAGAGTTAGGAGGTGTATTATAGAAAAAGGATAGTGTGGAGATAGGTGAGCTAGGATACACCACAATGAGAAAAAGTTTGATTTAGCATTAAAATATTTAAAGAATAATAAGGCACCGGGTACAAATGGGATACGGGCAGGAAGTCCTGGAGGACTATAAACGGAACGTGGTAGTAGTTAGTCGCAACAAAAAAGAGAGGCCCGGATAAATGCGAGAAATTTAGAACAATTAGCTTAACTTCCCATACTCCAAAAACCTTAACTGGAATCGCACAGAAAATGGATAGGAGGGCGAAAGCCAATATGGGTTTAGATTTAGAAGAAATAGAGGAACGCAGAGATCATTTTAGCTTTAGTGGTAACAATGCAGAAAACATTAGAAAAGAAAGAGCGCGTACGAAGATTTAGAAAAAGCTGTTGACAATGTTAAATGGGACAAGATGTGAAATATACTTAAAATTGTAGGGATGAGATACAGAGATAGAAGACGACTTTAGACTTTACAGGGGCAAAAAATTAGTATGCTTAGATTTGCAGATGATTAGCAATATTCGTATCTAGCAAGGGGGAGTTAGAGATAGCCTTAAATATAATGGCAGCAGTATTGACAAAACAGTATGATATATATAATACAAGGGATAGCGCAGGGTCGATCGCCTTTAAGAAAAAGAAGCCACTTATATGCTCGGTAATGATTACCTAATTTATAAATTTGAAAAGGATTGTTAGAGATGTTTGGAGCACGATTCTGAACGGCGAGCGCGGCTGAAAAAAAGGTTAAAAGCGTTCAAAATGTGACGTTACAGGCTAATGATGAGGACACCGTGGATAGAGAAAGTTAGAAAGAGTAGGAGAACAGAGGACGCTATGGAAGTCAAGAAGAAATAGGCGAGATAGGTTGGTAGAACACCTTCTCAGACATGAGAGGCTAGTTAGAAACATATTAGAAGCCGAAATAGGAGCTAAGAGGACTAGGGGTAGACCTAGATTAGATTACTGTTGACAAATAGTTAAGGGTGTTGGATGTTCTAGTTGTAGGGAAATGCGAAGATTAACTTAGGATAGGGAAGAGAGGAGGTGCGTCTGACGATCCTGTGATGGTGATGATTGAGATGTTGATAGTGCGTACATATAGAGACATGCGGAGTATTTAAATAAATCTGCGCGGATGTAGTAGTGTCATATGAATGAAGGAATGTGTGCTGAATAAAATTTGAAGTGACCTTGGAATTAGTTGAAATAATTTGGAATTAGGTACGTACTAACAACTACTTATTCGACATAATACAATGATCTGGGTGGTATATGTAGTAAATGTAGAGGGGAAGGTTATTTTATATTTTTTATGGGTATAAAAATGAATACCTTTACTTACATGTTAAATAAATATATGATTATCTGCTTCGGTTTAAATTTTTTAAAAGCGCGGAATATTATTGTCACATTTGACAACTCTGTAAAGAAGTATGTGTGTGATATAATCTAAGAGAACAATAATAAAAGTGGAAATAATTCGTTAGACTGAAACATGCACTTATATTCATGGGAAATCATATTCATTTTAATAGGAATCAGAGACCGCTGGTGCATAGGTACAGAACTGCCAAAAAAGTAATTTAGTGTGCCTGACCCAACGCTGATGTTCTTGTGCAAAATTGGCTTTTGACGGCCGTTTCGTGCTGAACATTAGACACCGCTTTTCTCTAAATCCCCACTAGCTAGCATAAATTATAGAAACTTTCTACTGAAAAAATATATAAAAGTTGATAACTTCAACGAGAATGTTTTAAAGGCATTTGGTCCTACGAAAGTTTAAAGTAACCATTTGTAGAACACCCTTTTTTGATGTATCACGAGCCGCCATTGACAGTTGTTTTTTCTTAAGAGGGAACACTGAAAGGAAATGTCGGTAGGTCTATCTATTTATTTGCGGGAAATGATAGTTACCAAAGTATGAAAGACAAATACAAATACATGCACATTATACGTTAAAATACATTTAGGTGTACCAACTGTGTAATAGCTGTAATTAGCTATCACGATGGCGCCTCTCAGATTGCCTTGGACTTGATATATGTACATTTGTACAAGCATCTTTAAAGATAAGGTGTTATCAGTAAGTGTTGTTAGGTTTATGTGGGTAATTGTAAGCTTTTTGTAACTTCTTTTCTAAAAGATAATATCAAAAGTTACTACGTTACACTACGTCTTTATTACCCGCATTAACAAATTCCTGGTTTTATGCTGTTGAAAATATTTCACGGTTAATTTTTACTAGGTACCTTTAAAATAGAAAGTTGGTCCATAACTGAAAATCTAAATAGTTGATTGGAGAAAAGTAAAAATATTTGGTTCTTTTTTTTCTCTCGGAAATTTCTTAGAAGTCGAAATCGGCCCCTCGACCGAAATAACTCATATCGTTTTGGCATAAAGCCACTTTAAAAATGCTACGAACGAACAACATCCTGTCCCACCAGCGGTCAGAAATTATGTATATCAAAACGTTTTACGTACGATGGGCTTACCTTATACATAGGCCAAAAACACAAAGTTATGTGTATCAAAAAAAATGAACAATCATTGACAAATTACAAACTGACAGGCTTCTAATCATGCTATGCGGTATTCTTTTGTTGTTCATGTATCCACACTCTAAATAACAACGGCTTGATTGTTGCTATAATGTGCAAACAAGTGGAAAACATATTGCATAATCCTGGTGCATACACCAGCATCGATCCATTTGCCTCTTTCAGTAAATAACGGATGGAAATGGGTATCTAACTGCCTAATAAATTTGTTAAGGGATCCGGAACCACTTGCAAATGGTAGCGGATTTGAGAGAAGTTCATAACGTATAAAATTATTGAGAGATTGCGTTTACTTCGTTTACGTAATCTGTACTAATCCCATATTTATCCCAGTTATTTTATATCACATTTTGGACTTCTGTTTTATACACTATATCATCTGTCTTTAATCGACTCTCCTCCGTGGTATAGTAAAAGGTTACGCTCAGAAAGTTTCTGAAACTTTCAGAAACTATCTAACTTTGTGTGTCGTTTCTAGGTGCGATTTATCATCCTGGACTGCCTGAATAAAAAAGCGCCCCGTATCGATCGTCTCCCGCGTCACTCGCTCGTAACAAAATAATAAATTTAAACACATTAAAAAATCGCGCGTTAGTGTCTCCAAAAATTTACCTTTAATAAAAATGAAAATTCATTCAAATTAAAATTAAATGCTTTTGAGTACATCTCTCAATACATTATTTCCTTATCGTCTTTACATGTTTGAGTTTTTATCAGACTCTAATCTTTAAAATCAGCGTAAATACGACATATGTTTATATATGTATTTTGAAGAATCAATTTAGTAAATTTATTATATTTTGTCACAATAATGTAATTTTTTATTTTGATCCATTTTATGTGTATAGTGTAAAGGCAATCTATCTTTTCTTGATTCTAAAAAATGACAGTGCATTAATCTTATAGTGCGTAGGGCGTATTTATAGTCATTTGTGTAATGGCTGGACGTACACATCATTAATTCCCTTGTGTACCATAAATTAACGCCGAATACATACATCGCTTGTTTTATTAAATTAAATATAATGTAATAAGGGAAAATCAACTAGTGTTGCAGCAGTGATATCGCATAAAAATGATTATGACCTCTGCAGCAGATAAGCCTTCTGTAAACACGCTCTTATCTACTCTAGTAAATAAATATTGGTTAAGCTGGATTAACGTTATTATTATATATTTATGCATCTTTCTCTTAAGATTTAAGTTGCATTAAAGATTGTTTTTCCAGGGTTACGCATAAAGTAATAACTAGTCACATGTACTAATAATGTAATAATACCCTAATGAGGTTATGTTAGAGCGTAGGTGTGTCTGTAATGGAAACAAGTGCAGCTAACTCTTCTGATCAGACGCGGATCGCGATTTCGATCTCTTTGGATCTCATCGGCGCGTCGAAGGCAGCTCCGACAGAACACAGACCAACTTTTACCTGCTGTCTTAACAGCGCGTTTTAGAAAATACCACAAATGGCGCGGTAAACGCCATCTGTAGTACGATGCTACATTTTAGGATTACGTATGCTCCAACAAGGTCCACTTGTGTAGATATCTACTTGCTGAAAACGAATCCCGCCGTGGCTAACCTCAACGTGACAGGCATGTTAGCTTAATCGAATGAAATAATTCGAAGTGGTCTGTATTCTGTCGAAACTGCCAGACGCGGATCGCGATTTCGATCTTTGTGGATCTCATCAGCGCGTCGCAGACAGCTCGACAGAACACAGACCAACTTTTACCTGCTGTCTTAACAGTTCGTTTGGAACATACGTAATCCTAAAATGTAGCATCGTGCTACAGATGGCGTTCACTGCGCCATTTGTAGTATTTTCTATTACTAAAACTGTTAAGGTGGATAGATAAATATAAATTAAATGGTCTTCATATTGAAATCACTTTAGCAGTATGATCTAGCTCTTCTTTAAATTTCTTCGTTTATTAAAATGAATAAATGGTTTATCGTAATCAGAATTTGTTGAGAAATCATCAGAAAATGAAACAAATGAAAAAATTAGTGCTTCGCTACTAGATCTGCGTGTGAGTGTGTTGTTTTTTTAGACGAGAGTAATCTTACCTCGACATTTAAATAGATACATATGTGTGTGTAGGTATAACCTGGCTCGCCTTCGGCGGCACTTTAATTACCGAAAATTTCTAAAACTGTAACCATGACCCATGCACCTGTGCGGATTAAACAAAAAGAAAATTCCGACGTTCAACGTACAATAGTACTAACTTTTGATGGACTCATCTGATAAGTACAGTATGACTAATACAAAAAAAAAAAGAGAGAATGCCCATGTTTAACCTATCACGTTTCAAATGTGGCATTACAGTTAAGGTAACGTAAAATGGTATATAATATGTACCGTAACCCGGAAAATAAACAGAAGGTTTGTTTTGTGAACATGAAGTTGGCCCGAAAAGGCTTTGCTGTTTTGCCAAATCAAGATGAGGGCAGAATCTGATCTTGATGCTTGTTCTGAATTATGTTTGCTCTCGTTGTGATTCTTCACTTGGCTTTTGTTCCTTTCCAATCGTATAATGTATGTAACTCATTAATTAAGAAATAAAAGTGTTGGCAGATGAAATGATAATGTTAAATCTTAGTTTACAATCATTTGGAGATACTACTCTATGATACGTAATTAACTGAAATTAGTAATTGATTATCATTGAAAATACTCGCAATGATAAAGAAAATCTTGGATTAGATTTTTATTGGGTGTAAGGGAATGGCTGTTGAATTACTGTTTTCAAATAGTTGAGGATGTGCGATGCTCCAATTTTAGGGAAATGCGAAGATTAGCCCAGGATACGAAGGGGTGTTCCAGCCAGTCTTAAGGCTGACGACCTTATGATGAAGCTAGGTGGTGTTCTGCAAATGCTTACTCATCTATTTTTCAAAAGTTAAGTTCAATAATTAAAGGCATACCGCGACGCGCTTGGCCAAAGATCCAAACTCCTCATTTGATGTACTACTCAGTAAAAGATGATTTTGCACAAGGAGTGTTAGATGTGGTGTTAGTACACTTAATCATAAGGTGTATTTATTATCATACGGTCGTCAGTTCTTAAACTGATTGGACACGCACCTCTACTCTTTCATCCTGAGATAGTCTTTGCATTTCCCTAAAACTGAAACATTCCACATCCTTAACATTATTTGTGAACAATAATTTAAGTAATTTAGGTCTACTTCTACACCTCCTAACTTCCGTTTCTGCTTCCAATATGTCTCTTAACTTGCCTGAGAAGGTATCCTACCAACCTATTCTTATTGACTTCCATAGCGCTCTCTGTTGTCTTACTCTTTTTAATACGTAATCCTGATTTCTATCCACGGTTGCAATTCCTACCTACGTAAAATCACATACACAGATATGTATATCAGGAAGAAATGTCAATAAATTTACATCCCTAAGCATAACTTCGTTAAATTTCACATCCTCATCTACATCCGCTAAAGCACATCCTCTAATTCTTTGGTAGTTCTGCAGCTCTCTAACTATACATATGTATGTACCTATACCAGCCGCCCGTGCATAGATTTTATGGTCTCAAACACTATAACAACATTCACTTGATTTACGATAGATACCTCAGCTGAAACAAAAATTATGAATATCCTGTTTCTTCGATAAAATGTTTATGGTCTACAATTCGAGCATTTCAAAACTATTTGTCGATTTCCGCATCAGAGTGGCTCCACGACTATAATATAAAAACAGATAGACAGGTACTACAGTAGGTACAAACATAGTTATTTTACATAATCCTTTGAAGAAGTGTCATTAATTTAATGACTTTTAAAAACCACTTTAATAATATGCATTCCATATAATGTAAATATCTAAAGAGCGCATTCATATCTCTGGCCTTTTTTTTTATGTACTCCGCCGATGCCTTGGCTGTATGGTGAATTAGAATAATTTTCAGATTAAATGCTCGTAACATAAATTTCTACCGACGACTTCGACGCCGTCCGGGCGTACATTTCCAGCTTCAAGGATTTCTTGTTCTCCTCCTGCCTTGCTGCTTTTCCACCATGGTCGCATTTCAACAGCACTGTAGTAAATAGAAAACTACACGCTGTCAAGAGCGACAACTAACATCCACAACTGTAGTACACTCCATAATTTAAGATCCTTTAACGAAACTATAGCTAATTTTGTACGTAATTAGATATTTATGTTCAGTAAGACACGTAGGGCTTAAACTATCAAATTTAATGGTGGAATGTTTGTAAAATGAATCCAAATACACACCTATATCATTATTAATTTCGGTACTGGGATAATTAGGGCCTCATTGACTTTAATTATTTAAATTCGATAATTAGTAATAGTGATGGGCGGATAGTCCTTTCAGCCTACACTGTAATGTAAACTGGGACGGGAATAAGCGGATTGAAGAGAACGATGAAACAGAAGAAATGAAAGATTAAAGTTTAAAAATCCATTGCATAGGTTCTCAATTTGTTGTTCAAACCATACTAAGAACCAGTGTCAGGCTTTCTTGTGATTTACGGATGTTGCTGTCCGGCATTAGTAAACTTGGGTGCCGCAAATAATTAGCCGACGTAACATAAATAAAGCGGATGATACTGAACAGCTTTGAAAATTCATTTTGCAGTTTCACGAAGCAATAAGTCAACTTGCACTCTGTAATATTTCGCTTTTGACTTCCACCGTTTTTCCTTTCACAATTCTTGGGTTATTGATTTTACAAAGAAGAAAAATAAACTACAATTTTTATAATGTGTATAAAACTAAAAGGCAAAAGTGTGATGTAACAGGCGAATGATGAGGATACCGTGGATAGAGAAGGTTAGAAATGACGAGGTATTAGAAAGAATTGGAGAANCTTGGCTGTATGGTGAATTAGAATAATTTTCAGATTAAATGCTCGTAACATAAATTTCTACCGACGACTTCGACGCCGTCCGGGCGTACATTTCCAGCTTCAAGGATTTCTTGTTCTCCTCCTGCCTTGCTGCTTTTCCACCATGGTCGCATTTCAACAGCACTGTAGTAAATAGAAAACTACACGCTGTCAAGAGCGACAACTAACATCCACAACTGTAGTACACTCCATAATTTAAGATCCTTTAACGAAACTATAGCTAATTTTGTACGTAATTAGATATTTATGTTCAGTAAGACACGTAGGGCTTAAACTGTCAAATTTAATGGTGGAATGTTTGTAAAATGAATCCAAATACACACCTATATCATTATTAATTTCGGTACTGGGATAATTAGGGCCTCATTGACTTTAATTATTTAAATTCGATAATTAGTAATAGTGATGGGCGGATAGTCCTTTCAGCCTACACTGTAATGTAAACTGGGACGGGAATAAGCGGATTGAAGAGAACGATGAAACAGAAGAAATGAAAGATTAAAGTTTAAAAATCCATTGCATAGGTTCTCAATTTGTTGTTCAAACCATACTAAGAACCAGTGTCAGGCTTTCTTGTGATTTACGGATGTTGCTGTCCGGCATTAGTAAACTTGGGTGCCGCAAATAATTAGCCGACGTAACATAAATAAAGCGGATGATACTGAACAGCTTTGAAAATTCATTTTGCAGTTTCACGAAGCAATAAGTCAACTTGCACTCTGTAATATTTCGCTTTTGACTTCCACCGTTTTTCCTTTCACAATTCTTGGGTTATTGATTTTACAAAGAAGAAAAATAAACTACAATTTTTATAATGTGTATAAAACTAAAAGGCAAAAGTGTGATGTAACAGGCGAATGATGAGGATACCGTGGATAGAGAAGGTTAGAAATGACGAGGTATTAGAAAGAATAGGAGAACAGAGGACTGTGGAAGTTCATAAGTAGAGTTGGGGTAGACCTAGATTAGATTACTGCTCGCAAATAGTTAAGGATGTGGGTTGTTCTAGTTTTAGGGAAATGCGAAGATTAACTCAGGGTAGGAAAGAGTGAAGGTGCGTGTCCAACCAGTCTTAAGACTGACGACCTTCTGATGATGATGCAAGAAGTTTGGTTATTTTTTTTATTTATCAACGAAAATATCGCACATTTTTCGTACCTGTGTATGTCGCCTATTCTAATGCATTTTTAATTGCCAAAATTCTGTTGAACGCTAACAGAGAACTTGACCCAGTCTAATAATAGTTTCATACAAATCGGCTTACTATAATACGTAACTTGTTGGGTGTAAATTTAAAAATACCCCGTAATATTAAGGACCCAGTAAAGGCGATTGAAGCAGTTTACAAAAATATCTTGAGTGTGTGGTCCAATATCAGTAATTAATTCACCTACTGCATGTTTGTCAATATATAAATATCATCAATTAAGCTATTTTTGTTTATGTCCATATTAATTAATGGTAATCCATGTATGCTTTTGTATACCAAGCAGTTGTTATATACATTTCTTAACAACAATCTGTTAATTAATACGTTAGGTACATAATATTATGGACCCTATAAATGCTGATTATTATAGGTGGCATAAAAAGGAATTTTCGTATCTGTTACTGTCTGAACGATCTTTTAAACGGGATTTAACGATTTGGAAAACATTAGCTTTATAACATGTTTAATACATGCATAAATGCATATATTGCACATCGAAAGATATCTTCTACGTTTTTTTTTTACAAAATGCTCCACCTCATCGAGAATAATAGCGGAAATCATTAAATTTTCCTCAGACCACAGTCAGTTTCACATTACCTACATGTATGGTGTAATGATTCGGAAGGAAACGTTCAAGTATGAATAATATTATCAAATTATATGCTACTCTTACGGAACCTATATCGAAGGAAAACGGAATGCATAGTGAGAATCGAGCTTCATTTTCCTTTTGTAATATGAAGCAGCATGAAAGAGAATACGAGCAGTATATCGATGAAGAAAATTGGTTCACAGAAAATGTTACAAAAATACAAACTTTGTAAAGTTTATTAACACTGTCGTTATGAGCGACATCTGTCCTAACTGGAATTTGATTAATTCTTCCTTCGGTATTTATTTTCTGAAGAAATTCCTTGCGTTCAACTCTGAAAGTTAGCCCTTCGTTAACCGAATCGTTTCTTTCCATGTTATTAGGCCTCGGGCTGTTGAAGGGGCCGCATTTTTGAACGGTTACGATCTCATCTCATCATCGTGGTTGTCGGTAAGCAGCCAGCGCGTCCGGCCCACTTAGATTCCTGAGTGGATGCCTTCCCGGAACACGACTGCAATAAAAAGCCGCGTTTCTTCTCATTCATTCTCTTACTATACCAGGAGGCTGTGGTCGCTACTGCCTCATCTGTTTGTGTTTGCTTTGGCCCTTTCGTTGATGACCGGCTTATTGAGAACGTTGCTTCGAAGCCAGCAGTAGCACCTATCCATACAAATAAAATGGAACTTTTATTGATTTCGTCCATAAAATATGTCACTCAGAATTTCACCTTTTTTGGACTCCTCCCTCTACCTTCGTCCCCCCTAACAAGGAAGAAAAATGTAGACGAATTTATTTATATGGACCGCTTAAAACGTGTAATATGTATGAGAAATTAAGTGCAGACTAAACAAACTCTAAAAGATAAGTGGTATCAAAATATGTACTCAAAACATATAACGCAGTGATCCATATACATCTTAGAAACCAGAAAACAGTTTAAAATAAAAAAATCCAAGTAGTAACCGTTTCTCAATAGTTGTAATTTTTTAATTCTCTTCTGCCCTTCTATCTGAACCATAATAGATTTAATGGGTTTAAGACAAAATTTAAATGAGAACATTACGAATTGGTCGGTTTCGGTTCTGACCACGAACGACTTCGTGACGACCAGCAACAGGTAATGATTGTGGGTTTTGTCTCTACCGCTCCTCGACCATAGCCAAAAAGGCGGCGACCGCTGTTTCTTGATTGTGAGAACGACTGACTGATGGGACGGGATGGAATATGGGATAAGTGGTAATGGATTCTTCGTGTCATTCCAATCTTATTATTAAAGAATCCATTTAGGTCGTTGAAGATGTCGTTAATATTTGATGACGAGTTAAAAATTAGAGGGAAACGGTCGCAAAATTCAAGGTTATTTACTCGCTTCTCACAGGTTTTCAGTTTCTTTGTTTCAGTCGAATTATATTTAGATAATGACGGAAGAATTTTTAAGAATAGAATTTTAAGAATTTATTCCAAATTAGCTACAGTATCAGTTACGAGCAGAGATACATAATTATTCAGCAACTGGGTGTTTTTGCTTTCTCAATCAATTTTTTCTACACGTACCTACACCTATTACACCGAGCGCCACAGGACCTGCTAATAATTTCAAAGGAAAACGGCTGTGGCTGGGGTTGCCACCCGTACTTTATTATAAGTATTGTACTCAATTTCGACTGTGCATACGTTATACTTTACAAGACACATAAAGAAAATACACAAAAACACTTTATTTAAGGCCTTAAGTAAACATCGTAATTTTGTAAGCGATTATTCGAAATTCAGAGTATTTTTACATTAATAATATTGCACAGAAGAATGGCAAGCCATATTTACGAAACAACGTGATTTCCCAAATCTGTTCAAAGTAGTGTCACTTTTGCTATCCGTTCTGACCACTTCAGCATTTACAGAAAGAGTATTCTCTGTTATTAACGCAAAGTGACGGGACAACAGGAATAGAGCTTCATTAAAACTAATTAAAAATGAACTTTAAGTTAACATAAATCTTTGTTTGCCATGTTGAGAGGCTATTAACGTATTTAAGAGCAACAATAATTTGTTACTGGCTGCTAGGTGTAACAAAAAATATGTTTTTAAAAACAAAAAATAAAATCCCTTATTTTTATGCTGAGTACTTTTTTTTTAACCTTTTAATCGAGAAATACTTTATGTAAAGCCTGAAAAGGTGGCAACCCTATTTGTGACACTGAATTTATAAGGGTTCCTTTGTCTTCTAGAGTTTAGATGTATGGAGAGAACACTAAACAGTATTGATAAGATCCACGGTTACTAGTACTAGAAGTTTGTACCCTCCTGAAGCGTTTTGCCAGTCATTGTAGGTGATGGAATCGAAGATTCCTATCGAAGAAACGATTACTCTGCTTGCTGTCTGTCGGGTCAGTTGTGAAGCGAAATTATTACGGCGAGAATGGAAATCACGGGTTCGTTCCTGGCATTCGCTCGTTGTGACGATCGGCCGCTTCGCTGTGGGCCCGGTCGTACAGCCGCTATCAGCGACATTCAACTACCACAAGAGGTCCGTCGGCCCAGTCAGCGATAACGACGGCGCCAGGCCTCTCCTTGCTTATTATTACGTGTCTGCTTTCAGCGTTAACTACGTTCTTCAGAATCTACCGGGTGGTAGGTCGAGCGCCGATTACGTTGCCGCCTCATTATAATGTGAACGGTGGCGAAAGAGAATTTCTTTATTAGTTAAACAGAAAATATATGTTTCAGTAACCGTCAAGAGGTCGATTCTTATTATATTTACATTCTGCTACCGTTCCATACAGCTTGATTATGTGGACACCTGAATATTAGGTTTCCTTTCCAAATTAACAGACTATATGTATGTAGAAGCAGGTAATTTGCAATTTGCAAAAAAAGACGTCTTTGAATCCGTAATACGTGGAAGGAAAAAATATTGATGAATGGATTTATTGAATTAGTGCACATTTTATAAAACTTATGTGTATGATTTTGTGGCTAGTGGCTAATTCTGCTAAACTTCCATTAAATACTACCCTCAACTAAAACTACTGCAACAAATCTTCAAAACTGCTGCATCCAGAATATGTAGCTAATTCAGTGGAATCGCATTTTTTTGTAAATATGACGATATGTACGCTAAATTAGTTTGGATACCATATTCAACTACATAGTTTATAAATTAATTATAATAAAAATGGCTGTCGTTCGTGTACGTTTATTTCAGAGTACCAATGTGTGTATATTCTCTTAATTAGATAAAATCTGAAATCTGTTGTGTTTAATACTTGACGACCGATTAGTATCCACGTGTTTTCGTTTAAAATAGTTACGTATATGTATTCTACAAGCACAACACAAGAGAAACGTTAAAAATTCTGTGAAAACATCAGTTGCCAGCATATGTGTAGGTATGTGTGTATGAATGTGTGTACAATATGAAAGATGCTGAGCGCTTTGTAGTCTTTTCTTGGCATTAAAACCTATAATAAATGCCGGCGGCTTGTCAGTGCCACAATTAATGTTACTCACTCATTGCCGTACCAGCCGAGTTAACATTCTGCGAAAAAGAACAAACGAGACCGAGTGACAGACTAATAAGACATGCCTTGGAGCTTTTTTAAGAAAAAGAAGAAAAAAAAGAAAGAATAACACGTCACACACCTATTGTAAATACTTATTATTATACGTGTGTAATTGCATTACAAAAGGTGCGGTTCAAAAACATTTTAGGACGTGTGTATCTGTGTATATCAAGCTAGACAAAGTTATATTTCTCATTTTTAAAATGGACTATTATCAGTCGCTGATTTGTTAGATACCAAATCCAAAAATAACTTATTTTTATATTTTGTGGTAATAGCGATAACATTTCCAATCGAATAGTAGCTGCTAAACTACTAATCGTAGCACGTGCAATTGGCCTGTCTGTGTACCAGCTGTTGCGAAGGTCTCGAGTAGGTATGAATGTTTCGTCACTTGTCGCTTACGATAACCAAGGGCGATAAAATAATGCTGCTGTCAAATTGGCAACTGTTCTCATTCATTATCGGCTCCTTAGTTGGGGTACTTTTTGTACATACTTTTTACACCCTCTTACGTTGCGGCGCTATCACGAGATGCACTCTACACTGCCTTCAGATGTTACCTTTAAAATATTTCGTTATGTTGGTGTAAATTAGAAGCAGAAGCAGCAGTTAAGAGGAGTAGAAGATTAAATTACTGTAGGATATCCTAGTATTAAGGAAATACAGAAGTTAATTCAAGATAGGAAAAAAAAAGACGACCATATGGTGACGATGATGATGATAATAATGCAATCATCAAAGGAAAATAAAAGTCATATAAATGTAATTTGAAGCTTTTGATAGTTTTGTTAAAAAGTTCAGTTAGTTTTCAAAGAAGCAGGCAATATTTTGAAATAGAGTGGTTGAGAAATATGTACACTCAACTCGTTCACCGAATCATGCATTTTCGCTCATGCTTGAATTATCCTTGAAGAATTTTACGATGCATGTGTTATTATAGTTTTGGTACCCTCACAATTGTTTTATTTCTTAATTATTGATACTCTATTCATCACCAAAGATTAACCGACAGTGCTTATTTTAATCATTCTTATCATGCTTTAAGATTTCGTAAAGCAGCAATAAATCTAAAAATACGAATTATTGGGACTCGACATGTGTGTCTTAACTGTAATATTTTTTTGTATTTTTGAACAGAGTAATAAACACATTTCTTTAATTTCTCTGTAGATACATAATTCGACTGGTGGATCATAATTCATTCCAAATAATTTTGAATTACTAAAACTCAAAAGTTATTTTTTGTGAGATAATAAGTAGACCCTTACATATTACCAAAGATACGTGGTAAATTGTTTTGGTTAAAATATGTACCTATACGTATGTGAATGAGACTGATAGCTATTGAAGGAAGATAAACAATTAAAAAATTCAAAATATAAAATATATTAAAAGTGACAAGTTTATCGTTGTGGTTGTGTAGGTACCGTATAACAAATACAATAACGATCCTTGACTTATGATAATTTTGATTTAAATTAAAAACTATGACCCAGTTTTGTATTTAACAGTAAACAATAATGTTTTAATATCTAACTAATTCGTATTGCAGTCGATTACGCACAAAACAAATCTTCTTCACTTCAGATATCTAAGTGTTACTAAATGTTTATTATGCGATTACTTGAAGACCATTATTATTATTTTAGATGTCTTTCTGAGGAGTTTAATTAATTTTTATTGATATATGTATGTATGTAATATGTATAATGTTACACTAAACTGCTACTAAATCTGTGCGTGTAGAAATGAGCGAAAAGCGACATTAAAGTGGTTTTCATTTCAAATTTACGTTAAGTACTAAGTAAAAGAGATATCTTAAGACTTTTCTTCCATTTTATTTTATAAAAATTGGTTTGGTAGAAGCTGAGATATAAAATGAAAACGAAATCTTTCATACTGCAAAAAATAAAACTAAAACAAACAGTAAAATCCGCTTATAATGACGTCAAAGGGAAATGGCAAACACGTCATACTAAGCGGGCGTCATACAAAGCATAGTTTTAGAAAATAAGCAACTTTCTATTTTGGTTAGTTATTTAGTTTAATAGAGAGAAAAACTACAAATTGTATATATTTATTAACNGTAGTTCGTCTATATTTATTAATAGAAAAATAAAAAGAACTATGAATTGTAATATCAATATACATAAGAAGGGTCAGAAAAATTATTAATGATTTCGGTCACTATAGCCGAATATGATTTCTTGAGAATCAGTCATAATAAACAGTACGTCATTTTAAACGGAGTCATTATATCCAAACTTTCCTATAGAGAATTTAATACGAAAACCAAACTTAACACTGCAATTACTTCATATTAAACGGTTGGTCAATATAGGCGGAGTCATAATAAACGAATTCCACTGTATCTAAAATGTGTTCGACTATATACTGCATGCATGCACAGGTTGTCACGGTAATGGTAATTTATTTCTACATTGTACGCATAAATATTTCTTTTCCTTTTTACTGAAATTGCTCACGTTTGAAAGCATATATTTATATTTCTTCAGCTCGCTGATGCCCCTGACAGGGGATAATTTAGGGCGATTAAGTTAGTAGTTTGTGGTTAACCGACTGGAAAAATTGAGGGTAGGTATCTTGCAGAAATAAAAAAGATTGAATTTCAAGCGAGTTTGTAAATTTCAGCGAAGTAAATAAGTTGTGACCAACTTGATTTCACAAATTGCATTAAAATTGCATTAAAACAATAACTTATTATACATTAATTTATGAATAGAAAATAACAATAACTAATAATTGCTTGTGCAAATATTCGATGCAAAATACATTGCAAATGGAGAAGAAACTGATTAGTTCACTCGCCCCTTTGGGAAGGGTTGTAATGGAATAGACTCTATAATATTCGTCAGGGCTTCAGGGTCTTATTGACAATTACTAATTAATGTTTATCAGACGTAAATCATTGCAAAAACATATGTAGATCTTTAAACAAATAATGTTATAACGTATTATGTTATTTATATTATTAGAGGGGTGGATCTAGAAATAATTCTTGGGGAGGCGGATTAACTTTTCCTAATGGGTTCTGGAATGAGTTGAAGGTTAGTTTTGGTGAATTTTTCCTTTATTAACCATTTGTTTATTATTATTAAGATTAAATTTCTTTATACCACGTGTAATAATTTAATTTATTTTGAATTTTTATTTAAATTTTCGTGTTTAGTGTTTAGTGTTTCGGAGAAACGATTGAATTTAACTAGTAGATAAATAATGGAAATGTTAACGCCTTTGGAGATAATAAACGGCGTCATTAAATCAGCATGCAGTAATTACTTCTGAATTTATAACTATTAATTAGGCACATACATTACTTACTCCAGACGTAATTTAATTACGTATTTTTGCTCAATAATTGTCCGTACTAGCTAATAAAACGTGCTAAATTTTTGGAATATTAATTAATAATACACGTGAATAGTTAGTAGTTTAGCTGTTCTCAGTAAGACAAACAGAAACTGTTATTTTGAATGTGTGAATAATATTAAATATAAATAATAGCGCCCTTCAACATTCCTATTTTTTGCCAGTATAAAGACCAAGACGAAATACACAAGACTAAAAGAAAAGTAATTACTTTCAATGAATTTATGAATTAAACTACTTGAAGAAACTTTCATGTATTTCTTTCTAGGAACAAAAAATTTTTAGTATTTGATATTTTCGGTGTGCTTTACTAGATTTTAACAATTTATCGTCATCATAAGGTCGTCAGTCCTAACACTGGTTGGACACGCACCTCCACTCTTTCCTATCCGGAGCTCATCTTCGCATTTCCCTAAAACTAGAACAACCCACATCCTTAACTATTATTTGCGAACAGTAATCTAATCTAGGCCTACCTCTATCCCTCCTAACTTCCGTTTCTGCCTCTAATATGCCTTTGACTAGACATATTATTTAGAATTTCTCTTGCTAGATGCTAAAACTGCTATATCATCTGTAAATCTAGGCATACTAATCTTTTGCCTTTGTATATCTATCCCTACAGCTGCATTGTCTTTAGTGATGTTTATCGCGTCTTCGATGTATAGATTAAAGAGTAGCGGTAACAGTGTGCATCCCTGTCTGATTCCCTTCCTAATATTTAATTCTCTACATTACAGCCTCAGCTCTATAACTATCTCTTACTCTTTATATAAACTAAGTATCACTCTTCTATCTCTGTAACTCATCACTACATTTTTAAGTATATTTAACATCTTGTCCCATTTAACATTGTCAAAAGCTTTTTCTAAATCTACAAATCCTATGTACGTAGTCTTTCCTTTTTGTACAGTTTTCTCTATTATTGAGCAAGACCATAGCTTAACGCGCAAGACTGAGACTACATCACTCACTATTTTATTGAAATCCCTTTACAGATAAATTAAAATGGAATTTGATGTGCAGCAACTGATATAGGTATATTTAGCTTACGCTTAGTCAGATAATTATTTAAACAAATATATTCTCTCTTTATAATCGTATTTTGTTTATTGATTTTAACAAATTTGCATGCGATTAACCAAGTTAACGATACATTTGTCTGTCCAAGAGTGCGCTTATTTTAGATTTAACTTGATAAATTTGTGCACTAAATTTAGCTTGGCTAAGATTCAGCTCGAAACAAATCGGTTCTATTTCCGCAAAACAAATAAAATCGCACATTTTCCGAATCGACCGAAGAAGAGACTATCCCAGAATATTAAATATTCCAATCCAGATTAAAACACTTACTTATGGTGTCTACCATAACTTCTATTTAATTTTAAGCGTTTGCAAATTGTTATCTGTAATTACTGATGCAATTAATGCTGTAAAACAGTATATCGCAACTCCTATGGTATAAGCAAAAGTTGTCAGTTCAAAGACTGGTTGTACACGCACATCCTACCCTGAGCCAATCTTCGCATTTCCCGAAAATTAGAATACGTATCCCCCCCATATGTTCGCAAACGGTAATTTAATCTAATTTTCTCTGAGTTTTTCAACACACCTACGAAATCTTTCAGTTTACGGGAATTGTGATTTTGAACTGGTTCAGATCAGCCAAGAATTATCACTATGCCAATTTTTTCTCTGTTCTCTCTAATTATCGTTCTTTACAAAAGTGATATCCTCGGTAATATTTGTTGAGTGACTCTTGAGGTATAAGTAATCTACATATTATCTAAATTATCTTATATTTTTTAATGATAATACCATTAGAACGTCTGATAACCAACGATCCATATTATATTACGAGGGTGGATTGATAAGTTTCCGGCCTAACCAAGAGATGACGCCACTAGGCCTACCTTGAGGTGACATTCTATAGTACCATCCTTGGATAGCTTGTAGCTATAGTTTCAGCCCGATCTCCTTGCTAGTGTAGGTTTGACAGCACGCTGAACAAGACGCCTCTGTGGTTTTCGTAAAAATGGAAAAGCAGGAAAATCGTGCTGTCATCAAATACTTTTATTTGAAGGGGTTAACGCCGAAGGAAATTAAAAAAGAGATGGACTCAACACTGGGGACATCCTCCCCGTCATATTCAACCGTTAAGCAGTGGGTTTCCGAGTTTAAAAAGGGTCGTGTGAGCACCTGATGGGCCTCGCTCAGGACGCCCCGTTGAGGTCACAACTCCAGATATGATCGAAAAAATTCATCAAATAGTGCTGGGAGACCGCAGATTGAAAGTGCGTGAGATAGCTGAGACCTGTAAGATGTCATATGAACGTGTGCAACATATTTTGCACCAACATTTGCATATGGAAAAGCTCTGTGCCAGATGGGTGCCGCGTTTGCTAACAGTCGACCAAAAATTGATTCGAAAAAACATTTCTACCGCAAATTTGTCATTGTATAAGCGTAATCCAAGCGAATTTTTGCGTCGATTCGTAACCGTTGACGAAACGTGGGTCCACCACTACACTCCTGAAACCAAAGAACAGTCTAAACAGTGGATTGGACCAGGGGAACCAACTCCAAAGAAGGCAAAAACAATTTTTTCGGCGAACAAGGTTATGGCTACTGTTTTTTGGGATGCAAGAGGTATTATATACATTGATTACCTTGCAAAGGGTAATACTATCACTGGTCAATACTACGCAGACTTATTGCAACGTTTGAGCCACGAGGTGAAAATTAAACGACCTCATCTGGCGAAGAAAAAAATCTTGTTTCATCACGATAACGCACCAGCGCATACGTCAATCGTTGCGACGGCTAAAATCAACGATCTAAAGTTTGAATTG
This sequence comes from Agrilus planipennis, assembly GCF_000699045.2. NCBI lineage: Eukaryota > Metazoa > Arthropoda > Insecta > Coleoptera > Buprestidae > Agrilus > Agrilus planipennis. Next base: position 380,487 of record NW_020438895.1, read on the forward strand.
ATGCCGCACCCTCCTTACTCTCCAGACCTAGCCCCGAGTGACTATTTTCTGTTCCCTAATCTCAAAAAATGGCTTGGCGGTAAGAGATTTGCGGACAATGAAGAAGTAATCGAAGCTGTAAATGGTTATTTTGAGGAGCTTGACGAATCAGTCTATAGAGATGGCATTAATAGACTGGAACACCGCTATGAGAAATGTATCAGCCTTGGAGGAGATTATGTTGAGAAATTAAAAAAAAAAAAAAATTTTTAAAAACCTTGTTTTTCTTGGTCAGGCCGGAAACTTATCAATCCACCCTCGTAAGTTTGTGTTAGGTAAGAGTAGAGTATTATTTATGACTAGGTACAAACAGACCAGCAGACACTTTTCGTTTCTCTTTATGTCACAGTTATCGTGATGTCGATTTACTTCTGATAGGAATGCCAATGCATAAAAATCGATTGGTAAGTGTGTCCATAACAATTTGCAAGACTTATTTACGTAATTAAATCGCAATAGGCAAATGCAGACGACGGCAATGACGCTGACGACAGTCTGCCGCCATATGTCGCTTTTCTCCTGATTTCTGGCATTCCATTCGAGTCGACTCGAGTAATATACTATTTTATAATCGACGGTACCTACGCAGTTGCACTTTAAGCTTTTTAATGAATGTCTAATTATCAATTAACATCAATACGTACATATGTAAGTGTAAATGACTTATTGCAATTTGAATGACTGCAGCGCCGAACTGTCCCGACGTCTGTTGATAATTAATAACTAAATAATATGTTAAATCAGGCAGAAATTTTCCTTAATTCGAATTTTCTCTATCTCGAACGCAACTGTTTGCATTTAGGATTAGGAGGTTCCTGTTCGAGGAACGTTTGACTACGTACCTAACCATAAATTTATCTTTAGTAGTTGAAAAACAGTCAGCCTTTTTCTATTTGATTCACTTATTAGACATGCATTTTACTTTGACGTAATAGAGTCCGTATTTTTTTTTCTGATAAACCTAAATACAGGCGAATAGTTAAGGATGTGGGTTGTTCTAGTTTTAGGGAAATGCGATGATTAGCTCAGGGTAGGAAAGAGTAGAGATGCGTGTGTAACCAGTTTTAAGCCTGACGATCTTATGATGATGAAACCTAAATAATTTTTAGCAAACACAGAATGGTTAAAAATAGATGTTACACCAAAAAATAATAACAATAAAAGGAAGGATGGGTACGGTGAGAACATTTTAGACATTCATGTGCATACATACATTTATTAACAAAAGCTGCGACATCAACAACGGACGAAGATGGATGGAGATGGTGTTGTAGTGTTAGTACGTGTGCGCCTATTTTACGTACAAATGTATATGTATGTATGTATGTATGTAGAATAAAGGCAAGCAACAGCACCGCTACTAATAATAAATAAACTACTTTACACTGGCGCCTAGCCGTGCAAACATTTATCGCGGTTGGCGCCGCGATTTTGACTTTAAAGTGGCAGGCCCGCCGATCTGTCGACTGTTAAAACCAATACGAGGACATTAAAGTGTAGTGTGTATGTATGTATACACCGCGTACAGTGGTACAGTCGACAGTATTGTAATATGTAGAAGAATTTGTGTGCCTGATTGGTTTTTTACGGGATGTAATTTGTTTTAAGACGCTTTGGTGCATACTTAATATGTGTAGAATATATTGTTATAATTTTACGTTTGGGTAAATGCGATAGAGATTGTTTTATGAGAAAGTAGAGTAAGAGTGAATATAAACATAGGAGTTCGCTGATTTTCGGTATCAAGGAAGTCAGCTAATTCAGGATGGAAGGAGCAGTAGATGAGATATAAAGCAAAGGATAGCGCAGGGTCGAGTAGCCCTTAATAAAGGGAAGTCACTTATATGCTCACGAACGGTTAATTTAGAAATCCGAAAAAGATTGTTAAAGGTGCATGTCTGAAACGCGGCTCTGTACGGATGCGTTGGAAATGTGGTGTTACAGGCGAATGATGAGTGTACCGAGGATAGGGAAGGTTAGAAATGAAGAGGTATTAGAAAGAATAAGACTCTATGGAAGTCAATAAAAAATAGGCGAGACATCTTTTAGGCACGAAGGACTAGTTACAGACATATTAGAAGCAGAAACAGGTGCTAGGTGGAATAGAGGTAGACCTATATTTTAAATTACTGTTTACAAATAGTTAAGGATGTGGGATGTAGTTCTAGTTTCTAGAGGGGTTTTAGTCGGTAGGTCCGAGGACTTCTTCCTCGGGAATCCGACACTACCCAGTCGTACGGACTGGACACATTGTGATCATATGATAAGGGTGTGAGAATTTGACTGAAATGATTTCTGCCAAAGCTCTGGAAGCTGATTGTTTGGGAACGTTTGAATTTGATTGGTGTGTGTATTTTGGCGTCTGGAAGAATAACGTTGGAGTAAAATACACATATATATTTAGAGTAGAGACTTCTTATGACAGTAGAAATTGGGGTTGTTGAGAAAATTGTTGAGATGAAGAACAAAAAGAACGCAGATAGCTCAACCACTAACATCAAACCAAGGCACCTGTGTGACTATTAAGTGAATTCACAAATAAAACATTTCTCTCACTGAAGAAATACCAAAAGTATCAGAAATTTACAGCAATAGCCTAACAGCAACAGCGAAATAAAAATTTTTAAGACATTCAACATTAATTTCTATCAATGACAGTTATTTTGTTCGCGGTATGAAGAATTCTAGCATAATTAATATGCTGATTACATAGGTTACTTACCTGTCCGGGGTTTCGTAATGTGCTATTGGCTTACCGATATTCTGCTCTAATTACACAGGGGAACAACGTTCAAACGTCGTCATCATCATCATCATCATCATCATAAAGTCATCAGTCCTAAGACTGGTTGGACACGCACCTCTACTCTTTCCTATTTTTATGTGCAACTTAACAAATTCATTCCTTTTTTGATAATAGTTTTCGGGAAAATCGGAAAATTTAGGGAATTTCTTTGATACATATGTTACCTGTTAGGATAGGGAAAAATTCATTAATGATCATCCCTATACATAAGGGAGGAGAAGGTCATACAGAGTCAGGACTCTACCGGAGATTTAAAGTATTACAATGAATGTTATAAGAAAATCTACTGATGATGAGAGAGATTTAGATTCCAATCCGTTTTAATGTAGAACTTCGATAAAAATGTATTGTTTGGGACAATTTCTTATTTCTATTTAGATAGATGTAGTAGAACATGTCTAAAATTGGAGATAAAAAAATAACGACGAGATTTTCCTATTATAAATTAAATGTATTACATAATTGACCTTGAGCTTTGGGTTCTCTTTAAAATATGTTACGTCTGGTGTTTACTCATTTTATCCGCAACAACAATTTCTCAAAATCTGAAAACCCCCCATGAGATAAATATTCTATTGAAAATTCGCTACGAAATTATTCTAATCTTCTGTATTCGACTTTTTAGTTTAAACCACTACTCGTCACATCTCATGAAGTGACGTCACTATACAACAAACATGAAAAATGCTAGGGAAATCGAAAAGTGAAAGTAAATGCTTTAATAAGTATAGTGAAAATTTTATTTCTGTTCGCATAGGCTTTCTCTAACTAAATGTGTGGGCATATAAATAATAGGAACTTTAACAAGAAGCAGGCTGTGAATAATTATTACGTTAATGATAAAACAATCATCTTTATGCTTTGAGACATTCATGAAAGAGAAATGTAATAAATTATATTGCCACTCAGATGCCAAATTAACAGATCGCGATCCATTCCGAGCAAAATGTGCACAGAACGAGTTACAATCGGTTTCGTTTAAAATTGAGCAGATCGTCATGTAAAGCCTTTCTCTAAAAAGCGCTTGATTACTCAACATCTACAATTCTCTAAATTCTTCTAATACTTTTTAATTTGCCACCCTATCGTATGAATTTGGCATCTGGGCCCAACATAAATATTTGACAGTAGGTACGAGTCTGCAAACGTGTGTTATTTTTAATTTTGTTCACTAGTAGATATGTATTAGTGTATTTTATATGTAGATGCTGATTTGTTTTTTATTTTATTGCAGAATCACCACCTCCACCTTATTCCTGTTTTGCAATGGATAGGTTAAAACCTGAAGGTAAGTGATTTTCGTTAACATTTTGGATTCATGACGATACCTACATGACTAGGCGTTTGTTTTGAACATGAAACATCAATCTCCATCGTCATAAAAAACGAGTAACCACACTTAGGTTACTATAGGAAAAGACGACACGGACGTAGTAAGCAACTAACTAATGACGTACACAACACTAACAATGCACAATGCTGACTTACACCCTTGTATACACCTGCTACCCTTGTACATTTTTCTGATGTTTCAATTAACTTACGTATACTTCGTTGTCTTTGTGTGAAAAATACGTCGAAAGAAAATTTCTTCCCAAGGCATTTTTTTAAGTTTGGGAATGGGTAATAATCTCTGGGAGCTAGGTCAGGACTGTAGGGTGGGTGAGTCAAAATTTCGAAGACCATCTTCTGTAGGGCAGTCATCGTAACACGGCTCTTGTGAACAGGTACGTTGTCATTCAGAAGGAGGACACCTTTGGTCAGTTTTCCTCTTCTTTTTTCTTTGACTGCTTCCTTTAACCGCTCTAGGATTGAAGCATAAGTATTATCCAGACACCTTTATCTTTATAATCAATCAACAGGATCCCTTCTGAGTCCTAAAAGACTGTCCGCATGATTTTCCCAGCCGACTCTAACATCTTAAACTTCCTGGTCGGTGGTGTGCCTTTTTTGTACTACTGCATTGAGTCCTGTCCAGGCTCATGATGATGAACCCCAGTTTTGTCCAAAGTAACAATTCGAGTCAATACTCCATCCTTATCTTCACTATGGAAGTCCAAAAATGCGCGAGAACACTCCACACGCTGTTGTTTTTGAGATGGATGAGCATTCTCACCACCGATCTTGCGCTGACTTTAGTCATGCCAAGATGATCGTGAAATATTTTTAAAATGTTTGTATCTCATACTCCTACCATTTCTGCGAGCTGTTTCTTCTTAAGTCGGGCATCTTCCAGTATTTATTTTTCGATGCTTTGAATGTTTTCCGGATTGGCCACCTCGATCGGTCGGCCTGGCCGTGGGTCGTCTTCAAGTGAATCCCTGCCTTGATTAATGAGGGTATGTCACTTGTAAACCATGGTTTTACCTGGGCAAGAGACCCTGTAAACAGATGATATCTCTTCCAGCCAAGCAAGGAACTCCCGACGATAGTTAAAAGACTACAAACATAATTACGATAAAACTTTGTATTTATACTAATAATGAGTTGCTTAATTCGTAATGACTCGAGTAATAACCCTCACTATCGACCTACCTACCCAATCGCATCCTCGTTTACTTTGTTGAACATGACATTATTGATTATTCTTTAAACAATTACAAATAAATTTGATGAACGAATGCACTAGTGTAACAAGTTATGTGCGCGTTTAACAGTTATTTACGATTTCTCTGGTAATAGTTAGCTCAAGTTTCGATTTTATTATCAAAAACAGATCGTTTCGGTGTTTGTTTAGTCGTTCTCGTGTGTTGTTTGAATTTAAACAATGTTTAATCAATACAAGTTCGCCTTTAAATACCACCATAAAAATAGGCTTAACTTCAATTGTAATTCAAGTTGAGATCAAGGCTGTCGCGATTTAATCGCGAAGTTATACCTACTGTATGTGTGTGCGCGTGTGCGCGTGTGTTTATATATCAATAACGCATGCGTGCCGATTAATTTTCTTCGATATTGTGTACTTCTTAAAATAACCACACCACCAGTAATAAGTATTACGTAATCTGACTGGGCATAATGCTTTCGTTCGTTCTTCATTATTTATCTAATAATAATTATTGTTAATCAAAACTCTTCCGTGTTTTTAACAGACACTAAACACATTTCATTCGCCTATTAGGAATGCAATAGGAAATTGATTGATTCCAAATCTATGTAAAATACACACCCAGGGACGTAGCTAGGAGTGAGCGTAGATGGGTCATGTGTCATGGACCAAGCGTTGAAAGTTTTGACCCATACGCTGCTTCACCCAGCTGTTGCTAACTAAAGTATTTTAGATGTTTAGATTTGTGTGAAAAGCACATCATATATTCTTATGCTGATTGTTAATCTAGCTTTTGATCAGTAAGTAATTCATCGGAACCACGATTTCGATCAGATTTGATCACATTAGCACGCCATAAGCAATCTCGCCATATCTGTAAATTTCTTGTCAAATTCTTGAGTAAGACAAAAAGTTATTTTACGTATTGCCTTCTCAATTCTTTTCTGGCGTGATTCTTGTCTTGTCAGTAAGGTCTTGATAATTTTTGTTCTCGCTTCGAAATATAAAGTTGCCTTCTTCATTTTTATTTTCTACATAATTGTAGAAAAGATTCAACACAAATTATAAGTAATTGTTATTTATGTAAGATAAAAATAGCGTCCAATTTATCATGTTCTTTTTTTTTTTTAATATTTTCCAAGAAAGCTATTTAAATAATGACTTAATTTGATATTATAACTTACATCATTAATTTCTAAGTTTACTATTTACGTTTAAGTGTGCATTCTTTGAAGTACTAACTAAACTTGTCTGTCTTGCCTAGATTTTATTTTAGTTATGTTTTCAACGACCTTCTGTGTTCTTTGAGTTAGTTTTAGTTGTCTGGCTTCATAATCAATCGTGATTACGTTCACGTACACCGCGTATATGGCTTGCTACATTTGCACTTGTACAATTTTTAATTTTTGTTTCATTTTATCTCTGCTCTTGTCAATCTTTCATGGTATTGTAGTGAGCACGGGCGTGTTTGTGTGCGATCGGGCATACGTGTGTGTGAGCGGCTTATCGATTCGCCGACTAGCCGCGGGCGTCTTTCTTCATGTGCGCCGTATCTGTAAACGTGTGTGTCGTACCTGCGTTCCGGCAAAGCAATTAAACAGTTCAAAGAAAACGAGACTTTTCCGGCCGACTCGAGAAACTTCCCGAAAGGGGCCAAAACAGTAAAGAGTAGAGTAGAGTAGAAATAAATTGACCGTTGCAGAAGTGAATCAATAAATAAATTGACAGTGATAAAAGTGAAATAAATAGAACATTGAATAGTAACAGTAGTGTAAACAAATAGAATAACTACCTAAGTTTAGTAAATAATTTAATAGTGTTTTTAAGTTCAATAATAATTAGTGTAAATAAACAGTTTTCTTCTTAAAAGTTAATTTGTTAAACCAACGAACATTACAGTATTATTGCTGTATTTCTTTTTCAAATTCAAGCTTAAATGTTTCGAAGTGAGTTAACTCTAACCATACCTACAGCATACTAATTATTCCTAGATTCGTTTGGATGCTAATAAGTTGTAGATGATTTTGGTGTATTGTTAGAACCGAAAATTCCAAAATTTGTTTATAGAATACAATACAGTCTCCTTTAAATATCATTAAAGCAGCCTAGGACATTTAGCCACTGATGGAATTAAACGTGTTGTTATATGATTGCCTGAGCCTGTACAGCCTACCCATACCTATCCCATATGCATATTTACTGTTGTTAGAAGACAATAATCATGTAGAATAATCCACATTGTTTGCAAAACTGGGAAAATACTAGGGCACTTAGTCATAATTTCATGTAAATTCATTGTTCGCATTTTTATAAATAGTCATGAAATTTTCATACAACAATAGCCTGCTTACGGCTCATGGTTAACACTGAAAACGTTCCGCGATGACAAAAGTAGAATCTGTGTATCACATATTTGTTGTTATTTCCATTTTCATATGCCGCTCATGTAATGGTACCTACGGTAAAAAAAAGATCTGAAAAGGGAAGTTGATTCGCAAAAATGAAAATAGCATCAAGGTCGTTTTGACTTATTGTTAAGCTTGAATAAGAAGAATGCAAATAAAATGGACTGGCTTGTAATCTAATAGACGCTTAATTAATTCTCTGATAATTGGCAGCTGTGTAACAATAGAATTCGTTGATGTTCATTCATTAGCTCATATTATTGTTTGGACAGTTTTTGTTTACGCGAAATCAATATCAAAATCATGTCGACGCGTGAAATTTTACACCTGGTTCTGCACCAGACTTATTACCGTCACAATCACATAGCATACATATGTCTGTATATCTATTATCTATCTATCTATGTATATCTATACCAATACAACGCGAGAGCTGATTGGTTTTTCAAGATCTTGTTCAACTCTGGAAGTTATTCATTTCTCTCTTTGCAGTAGTTTGAAAGACCATTACGATCTGTCAGTTGTCGGTGGTGTCTTAGTGGCATGGGCTAGAGGTTTAGACCATTGCTTAGGATTCGCGGGGATATCGGTTCGATTCCTGGTCTGTTTTCCCTAGTCAAAATGTTTCTGTGATTTCCTTGGACCACTGAAGCAAATGCTGGAGGCGCAATAATCTTTCACTTTCTTGTGTCTTCATTTTATCCGTCTCATTTTTTTCATGTCAATTTCTCAAAAGAAACTGAAGAGAGCCTTCCGCCCTATCTTCCGGCGTAATCCGGACAGATTTCCCTTAGACCAGCACCACTAACTGGTAGAAATGAAACACCCAAAAGCTTTTTTTTTATTCATTGATGGTAAGCAAGGATCAGATCCCAACACTTTCAGAAAGTACCCAGGTCAACGAAATTCGCGTTAGATAAATACGACAGTCCTGCAATTGTTAGTAAACCAACTGCCTACATACTATGTGGTAAAGTACGTGTTTGTTCATACATGTATATGTACCTGTATGTATTCATGTGTATTGGTTACTAGTTACTCAGCAAACACACACGCACGCGAACGTCCTTGATGGTCGCCTAAAAGCATCAACAAGTGGTTTGACATGTTCTTCAGCTACTGCATAGTACTACTATATCCTCTACCGGTTACACAATACGTATACAATGTGGTGTACGTTCAGGAGGAGTATGGTGACAATTTCATCATGGTTTTCTCTCCCGTAATCGGATTGGAAAATAATTGTAACCTTTGAAATTAAGCCCAGAAAACTGGTCTGAGGAGAGTGCAGTGTAATAACCACGAGTACGTAGTAATGGTAATGTTTTCTTACACGTACCTAGAGCCAGAGGAAAAAGAAAAAAAAATTCTTTTGATTGAATAATTTTTTGAAGAACGGAAAACAGTAAATTTAAATGCCATCGTAGCTAAAGTGCTTGATTTTCTAAATCCTGACCCGTCTAGTGTTTAAAAGATATATATTCCTCCAAAATGAAATGTTAAGGGACGATTCTATCTTACACCCTGCAACGTTTTTTTCTGGAGGGTTTCAAGGTAATGATGGGTGGATTCGAAATCAACCGGTGTCTTCTAGAGTGGTCTAAAACTCTAAGCCATGACACTCGTTTGAAAACCCCTAGAAATCTTTTGATTATTTTATTCCAATCAACTGCTAATGCTGACGAGGGAGCAGTACATCCAGACTACGCCGGAAGATAGATAGGGCCGAAGGCGCTCTTCAGCCTCCTTTGAAGAATCATGGAATTGGGTGAGTGGTTATTGAATGTGAGAAAGATGAGACGGATAAAAGGAAAACTCTGGAGAATGGAAAATTGTTTGTAGAGTACTGCTGTCCCAGCATTCGCCTGGGCGATCCAACGAAATCACAGGAAAACTTGGACCAGAGAAAACCGACGCGGAATTGAGTGCTCAGTTGGAGACCCCCGAAAACCTTTGGGAGTTTCATTCTCATCAACTACTAATGCTGACAAGCGAGCAATCCCTCTGGATTACGCCGAAAGATAGATAAGGCGGGAGGCGCTCTTCAGTCTCCTTTGAGAAATTATGGAATTGAGTGAGTAGTTCCTGGATGTGAGAAAGATGAGACGGACGAAACGAAGATACAAGAGAGTGGACGATTGTCTTTGGAATACTAATGTCCCAGTATTTGCCTAGGCGATCCAAGGAAATCACAGGAAAACTTGGATCGGAGAAGACTCGAAATCGAGCAGGTGTCTTCTCGAATGCCAAGGAAATGGTCTAAACTTGTAGGCCATAGTGCTCGGTTGAAGACCACTTTAACATTCTGTATTTAGGTGCTCAAGGAGTTGCACTGGATTTCCGATTCATTCACGGGGCGATTTTTACGATTTCCGTTAACGCATTGCATATTATTCCTTGTATCGGTAGCGTTGTAGTTTGTATTATTTGCTTGGACTCGCTGAAGGATCTCGAAGATCGCGGCGTTTCATCGGATTCGTAAATATGGCTGCTAGCTGCCACATAGCGAAGGTCATTAACACCGACGTGGACGGATCGACAATGACTATAACTGCTGGTCTATCGTGTGTGTGTACGTATTTGGATCGTGGTATGTTTATATGTTGTATGTATGTGAATGTGTATGGTATCGTCGTTCGACATCGGCGCTGCTTCGATTCGCATTTGTTTGCTTCCAACTTCTTCACTTCTCGCGGTGTGTCGTCGTTCTATTTTTTTATTATTGCTGCCTGCTCGTTCACTTGCTTGCTGGATTGTTGTCTTGTTTTCTGCTGCTGCTGCTATTAAAGATCGCATAGGCCTGGTCGAAAATAAAAATAAATCGAAGAGACAAGTACACGCACCGTTTACGTTTTGCCTCTTGCGATTCTCTTTTTTTTTTTGACAAAACAAAATACGTACCTCAATATTTTAGTAATGAGCTATTTATACAGTCTCACTTATGAATATCTGGCGTGCTTACCATGCGTTTTTGCACATGAGCAAATGTACATGCATTCCGTTGGAGTTCTTTGCAACACTATTGGGTAAATGTCTAGATGATGGTCCCCACCCCTGGAAGGGGTAGGTAGGATCGAAAGAGGGTGGTCACCAGAGTAAAACCCCATAAAAAATTTGCGGCGGTCTCACCCCCATAAAAAGTTATGGGCGTTGAAAGTTGGTTATTTTGACAATTTTCATACACTATAATTCAAATAAAATTCAATAAAAAAATTATTTTCAAGCGGGTGGGGGGGTATCGAAAGAGGGTGGTCACTTGAACAATACCCGATAACCTAACCTAACCTACCCTATTGATAAAGGTATTCAAATAATGTTTTATATAACTTTCTCAATATTTTTATGTATTTTTCCTTAGTTTTACCTTTGAATATTGTTTAAGAATGACTATATAAATATTTACATGCCTAGAAATGTATAAAAATTGGCATATTTATTAACTTTGAACCCGCATAACTTATTATGGGGGTGAGACCGCCACGAACTTTTTATGGTACAGTGGTGGGAGAGACCTCCTCTTTCGATCCCCCCCATCACCTTTACTGAATATTGTAGTCACCGCGCTCCATTCTATTCTAGGTTTATAGTGAAGTCAGGAGTATATGATTTTTGTATTTTGTCTTTAACTTTTCATTCAATTGTTTTGTTGGTACGCTTCTTTTATTCTGAATATTCCTTTGAACTCTTGGACTTTCTATTTCAAACTGACTAGACTATTATACATTACACCATCTAGTATGCCTCTAATTGCAACTCTTCACGTCCCACAATCAGAAGATGTCCTACTATCTTGTTCCTTTTTTTCCTTTTATCGACTTTCAAAACTCCCTCCGCTCTCCCACGTTTCGCAATACCTCCTCATTTTTAACATTTTCTATTTTAGTAATTTTTTGATTAAATTCGTTTACTTAATTTAACGTTTAGAATTTGCATAATTTACGAATCTGTATAATTATTTTAACTTTTATAATAGTAGCAAAATGAAGACTCTTTACCCACAAAGAACAGCGCATGTAAATCGTTTGCCTGAATATTTTCGAATTTTTTTGTAATTACATATTTTATTGTCCATATAGAAATCAATTACTGCGCGACCTTTTTAAGAAGGATCCTAAATACACATAAATACATCTATCTTTAGCTGGATACTTTGTAAGAATGGATTCGACCGTGTGAACACACACCCAAAATACTTGATTTGTGTGCGATGTGGCGAAGATTCGAGGAACCTATTAACATAATATCGCCATAACAGTAAATTAAGAAACGCCGAAAATGTGAACGACGTAAATAACAAGAGGTTACCAGTAAATTACACAAGTTACAACGTCAATTAATTAAATATTTTCGATTGAATTTTGTACTGATTGAATCAGGTGGTAAACGAAAATACAAAAAATTTACAAGTTTCAAAACGTTCTCCTTTTTTTAACTGTACTTTTGACGCAGTGTGAGTAGATTTATAGCTGGGGACGGAAGTTGCGCGCGCAACAGGAAACAACGACGGGACTTTTGTGCGCAAGGCAAAGAAAATTATGAACGCAGCGTGCTTCTGAAGTTACTTCACAGGTTGTTAAAGGATTATCGAGTAAAACAAAAAGCCCTTAATAATATGCATTTGTGTAAATTATTAGACATTAATTTGCAATGCGAAATTCTCGACTAAGTTACATCACGTCACAGAGTATGACAGATAATAACAAACGAAGTTTGATAAAGGTTTTACTTTCGATTTTGTTTTACACGAGTGAGTTGTTATCATTACAATATTTAGTATCTGTATCTACGTGATCGTAGATGCGTTGGCAAAGTGACTAAAATTGTGATAGATGTGTGCACATGTATTTCGGAAATAAATGCTTTGGTTGGCACCTAATGAAATATGATTACTAATTAGTTAAATAAAACAAGCACCTGTTGCATGTTTCATAAATTTATTCAAAAGGCATGAAAATTGCTTCAGTGTATTAGGGAATTAATTTTACCCACTATAGGTAACCCCAAACTAATGAGCAAATTCGAAAATTAATTCACTAATACACTCAATGCTACAAAAACTAAAAATTATCTCAATTGCTTCAGCTTTTATACCTACACTTGTGTGTATGGGTTTTCTATGAGCATAACATATCACATTATAGAAATATAACCTTTTGTGTGACCTAAGCCAGTGTTTTGGTCTCATTTGGCATTTATTTAATGAGATAGTTATTTTGCTTCTTTTGCCAGTTTTTTGTAGATTCACCGATAAATTACAGATAAAGAATTTTTTGGGTAAAGGTTTAGATTACCCCCACCCCCACCCCTTCGGAGCAGAGGCAGGGGGGATTGAAAGAGGAGGTCTTCCTGAATAAACCACCATAAAAAGTTCGCGACAAAAAAAGGTGTAGGTGAAGGTACAATATCATGTTGAAATGAATACCTATTAAGCACTAATTTTCAAGATCAATGATCCAATAGTTTTATTATTTATGTATTTGTTTTTTTTTTTTAAATTGACATTCGGATAGTGAATGGTTCGCCATCCGTCGTGTTATGGATTTAGAAGATGTTCGTAATATCTAGGCCGTGTGTGTGTGTGTATAGAGAGATTGATATCCGAAACCGATTTCGTTATTATTCATTCATACATACGAAAAGCTCGATGGTAGTTCCTTTTGGTCAGCTCATAAATTTCACGCAAAACGATGGACCGATAGAGAACATTGCCCACGCGTCTCGTTCAAAACTAATCGTAATCCGGCTGTTGGTCTGTCTGGCTGTCTCTGTCCTGTATCGCATTATTATTATACGTATTTTGAAGTACGTACCTATACATCGGCTTCCCGTGGAATTTTTAAATACATAACACACGCATCTTTGTAGGTATATTAACCGAAGCGACACCCACATCGTTTCTTACAAAATATATTAAAGGTAATTAAACCTAATATAAGTTACACGCATCGTCTTTCAAATGAGAGAAACGCCTTCTATACTATGTCACAAATTCATGTACATATGTATGTTGGTATTATATATATATGGTATGAATGAAATATAAAATAGCTGTAAGATTTTGACCAGAACTGGGTGCCACCCGGTCTAATGTTACTTCGACTGCTTTAGAAAGTGGCATTTAATGTATTTCACATTCATAATTTTATGGTTTTTGAAAATGCTCTTGCATCTCATTATTTGAAAGAGCATAAAATGGGTACTTACTATTACCGGAAGTTAATAAATTGTAGTTTTCATGTAGACGTTAATGAATGCGTTTGGAATTTAAATGTTTAAGTATCTGTATCAAATTGAATTTTTGGCGCATCTTATTTTCTGTAGGGTCTGTAAATCAGTAGAGTTGACACAAGCTAGGGGACTTCGGTATCCGAGAGACAGACTACATTCGCTATATTTTGCCTATGATCCGGTGGTGATAGCTGAAGATGAGCAAGATCTAAATTATATGGTTAGAAAATTACACGAGGAATATATTCGAGCAGGATTAAAAATAAACTTTGACAAATGTGAATATCTAATAGTAGGAAGTAACACATGCAATACATTACAATTGGAGAAGGAAGAAATAAGAGGTGTAGAGAAATGTAAATAGCTGGGGGTATTATTCGATAAGCAAGGAACGAGTCATGATGAAATACTAGAAAGGATACGTAAAGGGAGACAAGCCATTGGACCACTGAAACAGCGTGATTAAATACGGGTCGGAAAGTTGGGATATAAGCAAAAGAAATAGAATAGAAAATGGATTTCCTGCGAAGGAGTTGTAGACGATCAAGACTCGAAAGGATCAAAAGTGAATTTATTAGAAGGGACATGGACGTTGACAACGATATTATAGACGAAATAGAAAAGAAACAACTGAAATGGTTTGGACATACAAAAAAAATGGGAGAAGAAAGATGACCAAGGAGAGTTTTAGAATGGATACCGCCGAAAGGAAGGAAGAGGGGAAGACCTAGAAGAAGCTGGAGGAACGATATCAACGAAGCAATGGAAAACAGGAATCTAGAGGAGCATATGTGCTATAATAGAAAAATGTGGAAACTGGGCACGGAGAAGCGGCGACCGCCGTAGAAATCCGTATATATACATACAATATATGAATTCAATCAACTGATTTTTAAAAAACTACTGGGTATGTCTTGCACCGTAAAGTGCAGAGTGTCCTGGGGATCTGGAAATCATGGAATTGATAGGTAATTTTTATACCCTCGAAGAATCCTCAAAAATTTCAACCTCCCCCATTTGTTATCGCACACTTTCGAAGTTTAAAAATATACAGGGATGCTTAACTTTTCCCCGGCTACAACAAGGAACAACTCCCGTCCGGTAACAAATTTATGTAGGGAAAATTCTCTACCGACTGGACTACTTTCCTTTACTATTTGTGTGGACGACTTCGATTTCCACTATACTGTTTAAACGTGGAAGAGTAATCAGTAGAATATATAGGGTTGTTCGGAAAGTCATTTCGTTTTTTTTTTTGTGGAAATGAAAGACAGTTTTCGTATAATAAACAAATACTTTATTAAATTATATATTGACCGTTCTGGTCCAACACCTTTTGCCATCTTTCTGGTAGTAGCATAATTCCACGCTCATAAAATTTTTGGTCTTTGCTGGCAAAAAACTGATCGAGGAGGTTTTTGACCTCCTCATTTGAGGTGAAGGTTTTACCGTCTAAAAAATTTTGGAGTGACCGGAACAAATAATAATCCGATGGTGCCAGGTCTGGAGAATATGGTGGGTGTAGCATTGTATCCCATTCAAGCTGTAAAAGCTTTTGGCGAGTGACCAAACTTGTGTGAGGTCTCGCGTTGTCTTGGTGAAACACTACACCTTTCCTGTTGATTAGTTCTGACCTTTTCTGTTGAAGTGCATCATTCAGTTTGTCCAGCTGATGACAGTAGACTTCCGAATTAATCGTTGTGTTATCCGGTAAAAGCTAAAAAAAAACGATTCCTTTAAAATCCCACCAAACAGACAGCATCACCTTTTTTTGGTGAATATCGGCTTTGGAAATGGTTTGAGCCGGTTCATCTTTTTTGCTCCATGACCTCTTGCGTTTGACGTTGTTGTATACAACCCATTTTTCGTCCCCAGTGATGATGCGCTTCAAAAACGGATCATTTTCGTGACGTTTGAGAAGCGAATCGCAGACGTCAATGCGGCGACACAGATTTCTCTCTGTGAGAACATGGGGAACCCATACATCGAGCTTCGAGGATAATCCCAGGCCTTTCAAGTGGTCATAAACTGTTGAATTTGATAAATTTAACCTCAATCCGATCTCACGTGTTGTTATTCGCCGGTTCACATCAACTAATGCCTTTATCGCGTCTTTATCAGCTTCAACCGGCCTTCCCGAACGTGGTGCATCTTCGACATCAAAATTGCCGGATCGAAATTTAGCGAACCAGTTCTGGCACTGGCGTACTGTCAACACACCTTCTCCATACACATCAGTCAATTTCTTTCTGGCTTGAACAGCATTTTTACCCTTTCTGTAGTAAAACAGTAAGATATGTCGAAAATGCTGCTTATCGCTCTCCATATTTAAAAGGGCACCAACCAAAAACTACTGCGTAGAATTAATTGGAATTTTTCACACACAAGCCTTGCTATATGAGCTCTCAAAGCATATAAAAATTATACGGCTTAAATGTGAAGTTGGGTGCAAAAGAATACAATTAAATCCTCTGTCGGGAAAAAACGAAATAACTTTCCGAACAACCCAATAGTATCAGACCTATTTCACTCTATTAACTACTTACTCTACCCGTGTAAAGCAGCTTTAAAAATGTGGTAGATGATTTTACACGTACACGTTTTTGTTACTAGCCATTACTCTGATGTAGTGTTAACGTTTCTGATGGTGTAATATTGTCTATACTTATTTATTTTTAATGTCCATATTGGAACGTTTGCTTTAGGAATGCAGTTTGCTATTTTACCCGTACGTTCTCATTCTTTTTTTTTGGAAGCTGTTTTAACGTCCGTATTAATATTTAGTACCATGTATGTATTATAAAATAAACAGAGACCGGATTCATTAATATTTCTACATCATAAATGTATGCACTTGAAACTTAAATGTGTCACTGAATTTCCCAAGAAAGCTGCTGGTGAACGACCTCCTAGAATTGATAGCATCAATTGTCTATTAAGTAAGATGACCAACTATTTTAATATCTAGATTCATTTCCTAATGGAAATAGATTTATTAGCAGAAGTAGTGATTAGTTAGTTGACCATATGACTATAAACTTGCGTTGTTTTAATTGTAGAATTTCTCAGAGAAAGGAATATTGGAAAAAAGTTCTAAGAAGTGGATTATATGTAACTTCTCTGTTTGAATAAGCTGATTCTTCGGACTATGTGTATATAGTAGCACTAAAAACACAAAATTCCACACTCCACAAAGCGTTTAGAAACCTTTTGGCTTTTTAGTTTTATGAAATACCCCAAATGACGCGGTAAACGCCATCTGTAGTACAATGCTACATTTAGTGGAATTCATTATGCACAACAAGATCCATTTAAATAGATGGATATCTACTTGCTGAACTGAATCCACGGCGTAGCTCACAAACAGCCAGACGCGGATCGCGATTTCGATCTTTTTGGATCTCATCAGCGCGTCGCAGACAGTTTTGACAGAACACAGATCAATTGTTACCTGCTGTCTTAACAGTGCGTTTTAGAAAATAACACAAATGGTGCGGTAAACGCCAGCAAGTAGATATCCATCTATTTAAATGGACCTTGTTGAGCATAATGAATTCCACTAAACGTAGCATTGTACTATAGATGGCGTTTTCCGCGCCATTTGGGGTAATTTATAAGACGGGCTGTTAAGACAGCAGGTAAAAATTGGTCTGTGTTCTGTCGAAACTGTCTGCGACGCTCTGATAAGATCAACAGAATACTGACCACTTTGAATTTGTTTGTTAGATTTTGGCTTTTTAGTGTTTATTTAGTGGATGTTCCGCAGTACTTCATAATTGAATTTCTTGCACTATGTGCATCTTTTAAAGAATAATTGATGCCGTCTGGACTAGTACGTCGTGGTGAATGGTAAAAATTAAATCTGTTAGACGTTTCGTCTCTACACAAAAACTATAAAAATGAATGAATGAATTGTAATCCTGCACGTGCCTTTCAGTTCTGTTTTGTTCCCTTTTCTTATTGCAATGTTTGTATGAACGACCGAATTCCAACGTTTGTTCATCTCCATTTATTTGGTCAAGTGACAAAACGAGTATAAGAAAAGAGTAGGTGGGTTGTAACTGTACTCTTAGTATTTTAACTGCCCACGGTTAATGGATTACACTCGGTTTAATGTCATGCCGACAATTTAAAACAGCAAAGGCGACGTCTATGGAAGGCATTCGTAGCGTGAAACAGTTCCGCGCTCCTAAGTGGTCAGTTCCAGCTCCTCAATTAAAAAACCTCTTTCCAAATGTATGCATGTCGTTTATTTGCACAAAAAGGAAAAAAAGAGTAGAAGTAACCAGTGGCGTAGAATCGATGACTAGATAATTGCGAAGCGTAGAAGCCCCCTCAGCCCCATTGAAATTTATGAAAAATTGCCAACACTCCTCAACTCGTAATAATAATAAAAAAGCCCGAAATGCAAGAATAAGGCATAGAATGATAGTGATATGAGTAGGAGTATCGCAAGGTTAGTGTTCGGGCCCATTAATATTTTGTTGCATCACTGATACCAACAGCGATAAGTGTGATTCCTCTAGGACTGTAGTGACTTTTGCGAATGTGTAAAAGTCTAATTTTTGTTTAATGGAAACAAAATTTTCAAGAATTTGTTTTCCGCTATCCTGACAACCGAGAATTTTGGCATGATTATGTAAGAATATAAAAATAGTTTGGTAGGTTTGTTTCTATGCAAATTACTGTTCGGATGACTATTCATATAAATTTAATTTAAAACCAGTTTCTGTAAAATAAGTAACTTTTATTTCTATTTTAAAATGTTAAACATACGAAACTGATTGAGAGACGACACCTAAAGCTAATAGGAAATAATTTCGCTTTAGATATCATTATTTTCAATTTAGGGCTTTATTTTCAGTCTCTCAATAAAAAAATTAATTTTTTAAAGGGTATGTTATGTTGTTGGCTCAGAATAGGAAAGAGTGGAGGTACATGTCCAACCAGTCTTAGGACTGTAACCTTATGATGATAATGATGTCACCCGCCCCAACTTTGCACGGGTGCAATGCTGATACTAAATATATTTTTGTTTTGTTTAGATTATTATCCAGAGAGGAAATCTTAAATAGACAACGTCTGAACACATTAAATATACTACAGAAAGTCTTTATGTACAACATTCACAGTTTTTTGTCATTAGACAATACAAACCGACCTCCGGGTCGGTACCACCGCAACCGCTATGTTTGCATTTTAAATCTGTAATATCTTCGAAAATATTCATTTAAATTACATGCTGTAAAGGGCCATATTGATCTATATTAAATGCACAATGTACTTACAACAGGTACTTAATTAATGCAGTGTTGCTTAAAATCAAATTCTCATAAAAAGTAAAGAATAAAAATTGTTATTCTGGGTTATCCCTAAGAGATAGACATATACCATCCCGGACTTTTTTGTAGATCTTTTTAAGATGTACAATACTTTAGTACATTATTTTGATCTATCTCGTAGGGTTTAGTCAGCGTTTGCAATGTAAGCGCAAAAAAATGTGTTTTACGACATCACATTGGAAACCTCTAAAATTATCAGTGTTTCTCTACTATACTATGTATGTATTATACATATAAATCTTCCTCTTGAATCACTCTATCCATTAAAAAAAAAAACGCATCAAAATCCGTTACGTAGTTTTAAAGATCTAAGCATACACATAGGGACAGAGAGCGGGAAGCGACTTTGTTTTATACTATATATAGTGATACCCTATACGGTGTCTTGCTATTTTACCACTTGCGTTTTCCTCTGAAACTGTTTTATTTTAAAAAAAAATTAGACGTAGTGTAGGATCTATAATTTTAAGTCCCGGGACAGGTATCAAGAATGTAAATTAAAGCAGCAGCCCACGAAAATTAAAAAACTACAAATCTCCAAATGTGGAAAGTCACCAATGGTGATGTATCCTATATCCTGAAATACTGGTGCTGAGACAAGATAAGGATATTTACGATCGGAAATGCGATCCCGTGATCCACCCCTTCTGGTATTCGTCGGGATTAGAGTTATTACAAGCAGGGGTTGCAAGGGAAGCGCGTCGGCTATTATCTGAAATGCTTCAAATCGAGCGACAAAAGCTCCCTGAAACGAGGAGAAAAAGGAGATGATAGCCGTTTGAGCAGATTTCCCTTTCTCTCTGTTCGAGACAATAAGTGGTCGTAACATTCCGAATAATAGTGTCCATTAATCTTGATTCCGAAACGGTGGGTAAAATTCTTGGAATTTGAGACTAATAATAACAGTTTTCAACGTCATAAATCGTTACGGGTGAAATTCTTACTTCTTACCCTTTCATCCTGTTTGGAAAGATGATTAGCTGTATACAGGATGTTCTGCTTTAGGGTGTTCAAAAATTTTTTTGGGAAATAAAGTCTTAAACTATCTATACAAAAAACCACCCTGGATTAAAGACTGGATCTATTAGCAAAATCAAGGAATATTTATCTGAAAAAAGTTCAAAGTTTTCTTCATAACATCTATTTTTTTACGTCTAACTAACTAACAATAAAATATTATAATTGATTTTCATCCATCACATTTATTTATGAGATATTTTCGTTCAGCAAAATTTTTGGTGTGTGGTCAACTTTTTTAATTCTTTTTTGCGTTTTTTTTTTCTTTATAAATTATTTACACTTCATATTCTGAATAAATACTGCAGATTGCTGTCATTTGCATGTTTTCTTAGTTAGTTTGACATTAATTCGTTTTTTGAAAACTTAATTAAACGAAATAAAAAGGAGCATTTATAGACGGATGTTTTTAATTATCATTAGTTTGTTTACTTATTAGTAACTCTAATGACTTATATTTATTTTATAACGCCATATAATTAACAGTGGAACTACGGACTACAAAATTGACGAAAACGTTGTATTAATTTAATTATTGTTATAGATATATGAATAATTAAAACCGAATTCATTCATAATTACATACTTCTAAAGGTAATCAGTGACTTCTTCTGAATGAAAATGAGGAATATATTTCTCATTACTGGGATATTTCTTAATTGTTGCTGTAAAAAGAAAGAAAGGCAAGATGATGATGTTGAAAAGACATTGCGAAAAAAAATATTTTTCTCGTTTACGACAAGGTGAGAATATCTATTATAATATGATACCACTTGTAAGTTTTACACGATTAAAAACCTCGTCAACAATGCCTTGTAACATGCAGCATTCTAAATACACTCATACTCGCATGTAGCATACAATGTCAACTACTTTATTAATGAATATCGCTGAAAGACGAATGATAAAATAATATATTGTGAATTCCGTAAACAAGTGGATGGAAAAAGATTAATAGATAATGGATTACACTCTAACAAATTGCCTAATTCTAATTTGACAATATATTTTTTCGGCTATTATTCCGTTTTGAAAATTATGCTCCATATTAACAGCAGAAATAATATCGTCAAGTTAGAATTATGTCAATATTTGTAAAATGAACCAAGTGTTTCTCTTTCTAATCCATATTTAATGAAAATAAACCCCTTTAAAGTTGGCATGACAAAATTAGCAGGCAAAAATAAAAATTGTAAGATAATTAGCCATAAATTAACCATTAAATCTAAAAATTAGCCTCGACCCGGGAAAACCTAAAACCATCTTGCATGCCAACTTCAAATAATGTTAATTTACCACATTATCGGCGCTTAATTAGCGACTAATTATGTGCCTGATTCTGGCTGTCTACAACTTTCCTAGCAGATTTTACAATTTTCGCATGCCAAGTTCATTTGAAGTTGGCATACAAACTGGTTTCCCGGGTCGCTACTATTTTTTAGTTTTCATTGCTAATGTGCTGCTAAATTACGGCTAATTATCCTACGGTTGTCTGCTAGTTTTGCCATGTCAACTTCAACGTGATTGAAAATAAAAGTATAATCATAAATAACGTAACCGATTTTACAATTTTTGCATGCCAAGTTCATTTGAAGTTGGCATACAAACTGGTTTTCCGGGTCGCTACTATTTTTTAGTTTTCATTGCTAATGTGCGGCTAAATTACGGCTAATTATCCTACGGTTGTCTGCTAGTTTTGCCATGTCAACTTCAACGTGATTGAAAATAAAAGTATAATCATAAATAACGTAACCGATTTTACAATTTTTGCATGCCAAGTTCATTTGAAGTTGGCATACAAACTGGTTTTCCGGGTCGCTACTATTTTTTAGTTTTCATTGCTAATGTGCGGCTAAATTACGGCTAATTATCCTACGGTTGTCTGCTAGTTTTGCCATGCCATCTTCAAATTGGTTGAAAATAAAAGTAATCATAAATATGTTGACTAAAAAAACTAGCTGTCGAACTAAACTAGATCACATTAATATGTGCCGAGACCATCAGTCTGCTTGTCTTATGGATTTTATTAAAGAAATCTAAGCATCCATATGGCATTAACAACATTGGACTGCGGATTATTTGCGCTACAACTTGGCCAATTAACTTTAATTACTCTGTTACAGAATCGACGATGGAATTCGCTTTAAGTGTATAATATGAACAGAAAAAAATTTCATCTTTCGCTAGCGTCAACGCTCCCGAGGCGATTGAAATTTATATCCAATGCTTTATGAACACGATAAAATAAACTAACATACAGCTGAGTAAAATATATTGTCACTGACTACTATGTATGTACTTATTTGTGATAAGTAAGAGATGTAAAAATAATGTTAGAACTAATCTAAAAATCATCATCATAAGATCGTTAGTCCTAGAACTGGCTTGGGTACGCACCTTTACTTTTTCCTATCCTGAACTAAAAAAACTAGAACAGCCCACATACATAACTATTTCCGAACAGTAATCTAATCTAGGTCTATCTCTACTCTTTTTAATTCCTGCTTTTGCATCTAATACGAGGGCCGTTCGATAAGTAGCCGTGTTTGAAGACGGAGGACGTTTCTGACGGAAATTGGTGTTGTCGTCGTGTGCTACCATTTATCAAACCACGCCAAAACGAATTTCAGACTAATTGATAGGTTAGTTTGGATTTGGCAACCATTCGACTGAGACGTGTTTCGTTATTTTCGCTAAGATGGAAAAAGAGCAGTATCGTTCGGTAATTCGCTTTTTTTTTTGGATGG
Organism: Agrilus planipennis; assembly: GCF_000699045.2. Classification (NCBI taxonomy): domain Eukaryota; kingdom Metazoa; phylum Arthropoda; class Insecta; order Coleoptera; family Buprestidae; genus Agrilus; species Agrilus planipennis. The sequence continues at coordinate 403,619 of NW_020438895.1, forward strand.
GAAAAAATGCGAGGCGATGAAAACAAAGTTGGATACTGTTTATGGAGACATTTTGCCATCTACGACCACAGTTAGATATTTCTTCAACGAATTTAAACGTATGCAGATATCCGTTTTTGATAGGAGCGACCAGGAAGCCTGGCAAACGCTGTTACCGAGGAAATCATTTTACGGATTTTTTAGGAAAAGGAAGAACTATCACTGCACAATACTACAGTGAGTTATTTGACCGCTTCGACAAAAAATTGAAGGAGACACGGACGCATTTGACGAAAAAGAGGGTGCGTTTTCAAAACGATAACGCACCAACAGGAGTTGTTGCCCCCAAAATGCATGAATTATGTTATGAATTTGCTGCCGCACACCCCGTACTCACTCGATTTGACTCCCTGCGACTTCATCTTGTTCCCTTGTTCCCTACCATGAAGAAATGACTAGCGAGAAAGAAATTTAGCTCAAACGAGGAAGTCATCGCCGAGACAGGGGGGATTTTGGAGAGTTCGACAAATCTTATTTTTCGGAGGGGTAAAAAAATGGCAGGGTCGTTGGGAGAAGTGTATCTTTCTAAAAAGGGGACTATGTTGAAAAATAAAAAAACAAATTAAAAAAAAAAGGTGTCTTCATTTCTAACACGGATACTTGTTGAACCGCCCTCGTATGTCTGACTAGACCTTCATGCCCGAGAAGGTGTCCTACCAACCTATCCCACCTATTTCTTATTGACTTCCATGGAGTCCTCTCTTCTCTTATTCTTCCTAATACCTCTTCATTTCTAATCTTTTCTATCCACGATATCCTCATCACTCGCCGGTAACACCACATTTCGAACGCTTCTAACATTTAATTTTAAGTTGTCTTTCTAAATAATATACAACATAAGGGATTTTGTAACTGTCATGGTAACTTCGTTTGATTGTGAGATCTCTGTTACGGCTTGCTATGTTGATTATACTGATGTTCGTGTCTAATTGATCAACAGTGTATTAAAAACTCCATAGCATTACCAGGAAAGAACACTTCTGCCCTAGTAAGTCGAACTGGACTGTGTAATAAAAATGCCTGACGTCTATAAATAGAAGTAAAGCCTTAACTGGCTGCGTTTACTGTCAGGAAATGGATTTAAGACCTTTTTAGGACATAGTGTGATGTTTCTTGCCCTCATAAAATTCTGTGCATTTAGTCGTGTGTGTACAAAATACACTTCCGCTTTAATCCATTCAACTGAAAAAATTAGTTTTCTTATTACTGTGATTCATTTATTTTTATCGTAATCAGGTGAAACTGAGTTTGTATTTCTTCGAAAAACTTCGAATTTTATTCTTTAACTTATTAACAACTTTTCTATTTCTACTGTGAACTTTATAAATAGACTATCTGTTTATAAACAGTGGTTTATAGCATTTCATGAAAATACACATAAAATATGGGTTTATAATGAAGCGTGCTTAGTTCCTGTAATAAATTCAACAACATTCTTAATGCTATTTCACTCTCATGTCAGCTGTAATTTCCAAATGGTTTCATCATCATCATAAGGTCGTCAGTCCTAAGACTGGTTGGACATGCATCTCCACTCTTTCCTATCCTGAGCTAATCATCGCATTTCCCTAAAACTAGAACATCCCACATCCTTAACTATTTGCGAACAGTAATCTAATCTAGATCTACCTCTACTCCTCCTAACTGATGTTTCTGCCTCTAATATGTCTAGACCTTCATGCCTGAGAAGGTGTGCTACCAAACTATCTCGCCTATTTCTTATTGACTTCCGCAGAGTCCTCTGTTTTCCTATTCTTTCTAATAGCTCTTCATTTCTAACCTTCTCTATCCACGGTATCCTCATTCGTCTGTAACGCGACATTTCGAATGCTTCTAACATTCAAATGGTTTCATAAAAATTGTGTTACCTTTAGACTGTTATTCTATTATGTGCAGATTTTACTTAACTTTTCGCCGTATCGATTTTTCAGTACATTTTAAAGATGGACCGGATACTAGAGTTGATCAATTGATCAAAATATAGTGACACCACCTATGTATGTCTTCATTAAAACCATTATTTCAAAATTACCAGGTATAAAAATGGTCAAAGGTCTTTATTAGAAGATATTGTGTTCGATTTTAAAGTTATTCGGCGGACGTGCGATAATATTGAAACTGAAGAGCATTTCTAATGTAATTCGAGAACAGCAGTACGTTGTAAATAATCTAATAAAAGAAATACTCCTATCACTAGGAATAATTAATTTAAAAATGCATTTGATAAGTTTTGTAGCAGCTTGCCAGGGTCAGTAAGTTGTTAATGTGCTGTTAAATATAGACGGAAAAATACCTGAACTCGTATACGTATTTTAGGTTCTTTATCATTATGTGCTATTCAGACGACATGCTATGTCAATATATCGCCTACCTTAGGTTCGTGATGAATGATGAGGAAATCGAAACTGTTTATTCCTTAAAAATAATGAACGTCATCGTGACAGAGTACAAAAATAAAGTCCAGATTAGCTTGTAATCTCTCTAATAAACGTGTGTTCAATCAGTTTAAAAAACAGCAACTTATCAGTGTCCAACATTTGTAACTATAGCAGGGACGTGGCCAGCTTTTTTTAGTATGGACCAAGGCTCCTTCATTCATTAGATTTTAAATTCCATATAATGTAATAAACCCAAGACGCCTTCAGTTTCCTGATAATATTATTATACTTCGTCAGCATGTCAGACCTCACCTTAACATCCCTAGCGCGTATGTTATATTTCACCAATCGTTGGACAGATAGTGAAATTTTCTTGGATAAGTAATGTCTCAAAAGCAACTCTCATCGTCAATAAATAATACGAAATCCTGTTTCAGCATAAGTTGTAGAACTGCTACCAGAATAATGTACAGTCCGGTCCTGTACCGTACCGATATCACAGAATTGTTTTTTGGCAACCGGTACAGGAATAGAACGCGACGTGGAATTCAATAATAAATAGCGTCGTCGCCGTCGCGTCGGTTCGAACCACAGTCGTCTATTAAAAAGCAATGAAAATTCAGCGGATTTTTTTGTAATGGAACATTTCTTCCTTATCCAATTAATTAACTTTACATTTCCTCATTTTACGAGATGTTGTTTACAATGGTATGATGCAGTGTGTATGTCTATTAGTTCTTAGTTGTAGGAGAGAAACTGATGGAATAGAATTGAAGAAATCGGAGGCGGGAGAAGTTGTGGTTTTGTAATTTGTATTGAATTAAAGGCGAGCGCCTGACCTTAGCCACGTAGAAAGTTAAATAAGCTGGCGCCTCACTATTATTAAAACACATTGCCCAAACTGGTAAACACGATTCGCTCTAGCCTAGCACAAGTACCTACTTTCTATAAAATAACCTGCTCTCTACTCTGCTTGCTACACGGTGCATGCTTGTCCATACTGATAGCGAAAGAGAACCACTTCCTTATCAGAATGGATAAGTCGTTTTGGCTATAGACAATCACGGATTCTTTTGTTGGGAATTATTACATTTATTCTTCCATGAAAATGTAGCGTGGATGTCCCCTCATCTAGGAACGCGTACTTAGTATGCAGCCCTTGCAAAACAATTTGTTGATCAACCGAACTATTTAAATGGACAACATGGTCCATGGTCCGCTCTTGGTGAAGTGGTATAGAATAAATGAAGTTGTAGGCACCCGACAAGCAGATATTCTTCGCTTGGTAGATGATAACACTAACGTTTCGCCTAAAATTTATGCTATATCAGAGTTACTATCTGGTTAGTTAGAGTTAGATTGATAGTAGTGGAAAATTTGTACAAAGTCCATCTTGTATTATTGAATTAATTTTTAAATTGATTTTATCCATTACAGATAACCTCAAGTTAATGAGGTTGTAGCTAAATGGCAGAGTACTGTTGCGTAAAACCAGGAGCCCGGGTTCGATTCCCGGCAAGGGATTTACAGGAGCAATAATTTTTATCATCAATTTGCTGTTATCTGTATTGGGTGAAATCAATTCAAAAATTAATCCACTAATACATTGAATTAACACTGTAAAAATCTCAAACGTAGCAATACTATTCTACACAATAATAGAAATTTGTGAATATAATAAGTAATTATAGTCATCTGGCACATTACGACGTTCAAACAAACTAAATTAGTTAGGTAGGTAGGTACGTAGTTGGTGAAAGCATAGATCACAATTCTGCGATATATAGCTGTAATTTTCGTCATCTCAACATCATTCAGTAAACCGGTGTTATTTTTAACATCTTTTTGGTACACGACCTGCATTTCGAAAAGAAAAAATAATTTCAATTTCCTCATCTGTCAACGCGTTTTTTCGTGGGCGGATGCAATGACAAAACGTGTCGTCTATATTTACTTTATATTTACCGAACTTGCGTAAGATATCTTTATAGAAGCACTATTTACACGTGTGTATGTACAATTCACGTACAAAGTACATACCTTCATGATTTGCTTGAGCATATAATAGGGACTGCTAGTGTATAAGTGCTGAAAGCTACTGAACTGCCAAAAAATTAGATATTCATGAATTTTCACGACCTAATGACTAAAATTTCTAATAGATTAATGAATTATCTGGGCCTCTGGTCAAGCACGTTGTGGTATGTTGATTATTGAACTGGACCGCACGAGGCAGTTCTGTGCGCTGCTTCGAAAACCCACCCCAACTAGTTGGTATGTTCTTATTTCTCGATCGATCATTTCCATCGAACAACTATTTTATTTTATTTAATTCTACTAAAAGATGGTAATTGACGGCATACAACCAACCCCCCCATGAATGGGTAGATAAAAATATAAGTTTTACTATTGAAAATACTACTGTGGTTGTGCAAAGTAGATTTGTCCATCTCATGAAAAATAAAATTGAGCACGTTAGCGATTCCCAATTTTTGTTTTACTACGGAACCCTTTTTGACCCACCCTTTTTTGGCGGAACCCCATCACGACAAAAATGAGGGGATAATAATTTTTGTGTTTAAGACCCTTTTAACAACCTTCTCAACAACTGCATGGTGTTCATCTTTAAGTTCCATCCAAAGGTTATTCAAATTTTAATCAATTGATTCGGATTTTTGTTTTAGAGAGGTTTTTTAATATCGATCAATTTCTCATACTCCGATACAGTTGAACATTGTACTCTGTGCTCGGTAGCTGTCCCGTATCTTCTCTGGTTCAATAGTTGTTCATTTATTGGTTTATCGAATACCTATACCTATCGACCAAATAAGTCAATCTTATTATCCATTTCTCATCATGCAATAGTTCGATATGACTAAAGGTTGTAACAACTGCTTGTCCAACTTTTCTTCTCGCAAGTCATCTCAGTTCCGTGTGTAGAAGGAGAAGATGATACTGACTTCTGATATCATCTCGCGGAACCCCTGCGACCCTTATACATAACATTTGGGCACCGCTGCTCTAGGTCACAAGTAAATGTAAATAAGTATATAAAGGATAAATATTCGATGATTCAAGACTCTCGAAAGTAGGGATTTCGTATGAAATACCGTTCTTTTTTGTCAACTGATAGAATTCCGACAACTTTGTCTGGTATTTCGGTATTTTCAATAAGTACGCGTACGTCCATAAATCCTTAAGATGTGAGGTCTTCCAACAATTGATCTACTTGAATACTCTACACCAGTGGTTTCCAAACTGTGGGACGCGCGAGACTGTTACAAGGGAGGCATGCAGCTGTTTCCAAATTATCATTTGGAATACAAAAAAATGGGTATACGTAATCCACAATCCTCGCCGCGAATTTTTCGGGTATAAATGCTAAAAAACATGACTCATGCGGCGTTACCTCGCTCTGAGGCGTTCCATTTAAGGCAAGCGAGAGCGCGGAACGAGCGACAAAGAGGCACAATCGGCCTCCGCGTTCGGCAGCGTTCGACATCTGTCTCTCTCCTACTTGAGTGAGCGATGCGTCCGCGTGCACAGCTGCTATACAATAATCATTTCCATTTACCTCCTCTATATCCATACAAAATTAAATTAAAATTTTTTTTTGAAAAATGAAACCATTCCATCAGTATTTTCTTATGACGTTGTCACGTTCAACTATCGTCAGTAAACCGACTTTACAGACAACCGATTTTTTTACATAATATATATTATTTTGTAGCCCATTAAATAAATTATATCAGTTGAGTATTTATGAAATTAGAAAATTAAGGGAACGTAACAATTTTTTTTTGTAAAAGGGTGCGCAGATACACAAAGGTTGGAAACCACTGCTCTACACTGTACCTGCTTTCCATACTGCCTAGGCGTTTAGTCAATCATTTTTGCACTGATGGCTTCATTGCCCATGCTTATTAGAAAATGCCATACTTTGCAGATAGTCTGCAACAGACATATAAATACATTGTATGCATAAGATGTTCAAGGATTCGAGAACGTCATGTATGAATTTATGAATCCATTTTGCGGACGCGATACCTCCATAACTAAATGAATTTATGTATATTTGTCACGCTGTGCACTCATACTTTTATTTGAACCTGTGTCGACGTTTCTGTGTATGCGACCATTTATTTATTTTTTTCTTCTGGTCATCTAACTGGTTTTGTTTTATTTCCAGACAGAGCACCTAGTGAGGCACTTCTAGTCTGCAGAGACACGTTCTCAGGGTCAGTCACCACGAACGGCGAAGGTATGTGATCTCGAACCTCTTTATTTTCATGTACAGGGTGTCGTTAAACTTTGTCGTGCAGTATATCAAATTTAAAAGCGTCATCATCACATGGGTATACCATGGTTTGGAACACGGTGTGCTGTAGATGCGGTTTTTATCGATTCATTTCGAAATTGACCTTTATATCCCCTGGACAAAAATTTTCAGTCTCTCAGAGTCTTTCACAGTCTCTCAGTTATTGCCTAGGTGTCTCAAATTTGAATCAATTGTATGAGAGACTAGAACGATAAAATTGTTAATTCAGAAGTTCGAGTCTCTCACAGAGAGACTCAATGAATAAAACTGAAAAATTGAGAGACTCGAGTCTCTCGTAGAAAAACTGGGATCTCTGAAATATGTTGAACTTTTAATTTTAACCATGTCTCTCGAGTCTTCCGTTCAGAGACGCTAAACAGTTTTTTTGACAGTCTCTCTCAGCGACACCAGAGAGACTCGATGAGAGACGGAGACTCGAGTCTCGCTTTCAGACACTCTGAGAGACTGAACATTTTTATCTCGGGTCACTTTCGGTTTTGAAATAAGGTGAATAAAGAGAGAACATTGTCACTTTTCGTCTGTTCAACAACCTTGCTCCTAGAATTTGAACGGATTCAATTCAGAATCAAATATAAGGAAGTTCTATTGCATAGAATGGTCAATGAACGGCTTCATCTTTTGAAAAACATGAAGCAATTTAGGAAAATTCGTACAATTTATAGGATTTGAAGAGTGTTACGTATTGTTCAAAAGATTTTGGGTTCGTCTAATTTAGGACAGTTTTGAGAGAATCTGGAGATATTCTTTCAGATAGATGTTGTCGACAAGGTATATTCCACACCTTCACAAACTTATGCATTTTCAGTGTGTGTTCTGTGAACGTTTTCCCTTCCCTATATATCAACTATGATTGCAACTTATCTTGTTTATAAGCATGTTGCCATGGACCGTACTAAAATTTTGCAATAATTTTTTGGATGTTGCCGAGTCCGAACTTTGATATACCGCTCGTTGTTTGGCAATAGGCGACGAACTGTTTGGCAGAAAGCTTAATCACGTCCCAAATGATGAACCTAGAGGAAAATTAATTTTTAAAGGTGCACTATAACCCCTAGGGAAATTTAATAACGAACTTAATGATGCAAGAGTATTTAACTAATTTTATTCTAGGCGAATATCTTGTAGTAGTTACGTACAATAACAGAACAAGAAATATTACGGGGTATTTTAATTTCATTTTTAATTCGGGTTTGTTTTTGAATTGAAACTTTCTGGAATTTTAAGTATTAATATTGACTACCTAATATCCAAGTACCTATATACTTGTTTTTGTTATGAAATCCTATGACATTGTTAGTTACTTAATAGTGGATTAATATGCAATATTAATTTGAAATCATTTTTTCGATTTTGTTTTACCCATTACAAACTACCTCAAATTAATGAGGGAAAAATGAGGGGTTCGATTCCCAGCGGGGGTGTAACAGCAGCAACAATTTTTCCCTCATTAATTTGAAGTAGTTTGTAGTGGGTTAAAAAACAAAAATCGAAAAAATTATTTCAAATTAATTTTGCTTGTTTTTGTTGTTTAGGTTGTTTTTTTTTGTATTTTGCAATGTCTGCATTTTGTAACTGACGTTATTTTCTAGAACATCAAAGAAAAGCGTTGTTGTCGGCGTTTTAATAAGTAACAGAAGTCACTTATCAGCGAAAACTGTGTTAAAATCCGGCATTACTGTTCATTATCGCACGCAGTTCGTGGAAAAACTTGGGTACACCTACATTAATAAATGTAAAAATTGTTTGAGGTAAATTAGATGTAAAAAGCCGTTTCCTGTAGTAATAAGGCTAATAAATTTCGGTTCACTATTTATGTCCCTTGTGTTTAAATTGTGACACAAAACATATGACTGTTGGAAATATTGTTTTGTAGATTTGTCAATTTTCCTAGCTATTGTATTATATGCGGGCGATTGGAGGGTCAAATTGAAAATTTTGGTCAAATTTAGATGTATGTCGCAACTACAGATGAACAAAATGGTTTTAATTTTAAAATACATTATGAAAAAGTAGGGTTGTAAATAATTTTATTAATGGAAAGTCATTGTCATTATTTAAAGGTACAAATATCAAAAAAATATATGCAAATCAATTTTGGTTTTGATCTTTTTCACATTGAAAGGATGAAAATCCAATCCATAGTTTTGCCAGATTTAGGCTAATCAAAGAAGTAATATTTTTAATACTTTTTGATTATATCCATTAGCATATCAGTATATGCCTGTACTTTTCGGAGTAGAGAGAACAAAAAATTTCAGATCCTATGGAAATAATTAATCCCAAATATTGTGGATTCGATTGAGCTTTCGGGGATGTTTTTCCGTTTCTTTGGACTTTGGAACTGCGAAATTCATGGCAAAACAGAGAGGAAACCAATATTGAATCCTCAATATTTTTGATTATCTATGTTTTGCTCTCTCTTCAATTCAAATATTAGAAGGGCTAATCAACAATGTGAGCTGCTTTCGTTCTTAGATATTGAAAAGTGGAATAAATGAATTAATAAGTTATAAACTACAAGTGTTAAATCAAACAAGAACTACGTTATAGTTTATTGTATTAACAGAAGCTACAAGTAATCAACTTTGTCTTGAGATAATGATGATAATTCTTCACTTGTTTCAAACAAGAAAAGCTCCTTTCTCTAGACCTCTAGAGAACCGTGTGTAAATTCGGATAAAAGTAACACAAACATTGGTTCCTCAAAAATATAGAAAAGTTAAATAGTGATAATAATGCTGATTCTAGTTCCTCTACAGTTGTGACAGTTAAAATGTAAAGGTCCATTCCTGAACCAAATTGACCTCTAAATTCTTCAGGATAGTGTTGCGTGAGACACTGAGCTTTTTCTGTGACCCTAAGGTCTGTTGCCCTTAAACCGTAATCCTGTTGGTAAATTACGCGCTGGATTAACTATACCCTAAACAAAAATTTTCAGTCTCTCAGAGTCTTTCAGCGTCTTTCACAGTCTCTCAGTTATTGCCTAGGTGTTTTTATGGATCTCTCACAGTCTCAGTATGAGAGACGAACGATAAAATTGTTAATTCAGAGATTCGAGTCTCTCACAGAGAGACTGAACGAATAAAAGTGAAAAATTGGGAGACTCGAGTCTCTCGTAGAAAGACTGGGGTCTCTGAAACATGTTGAACTTGAAAATTTTAACCAAGCCTATCGAGACACCACTTATTGAGAGATTCGAATCTCTCGTTCAGAGATTCGAGTCTCTCGTTCAGAGACTGGATACAAAATGAGGATCTCTCTATGAGCGCCTCGAGTCTCTCGTTCAGAGACGCTAAACGGTTTCTTTGACAGTCTCTCGACAGTCTCTCTCAGCGACACCAGAGAGACTCGATGAGAGACGGGGACTCGAGTCTCGCTTTCAGAGACTCTGAGAGACTGAACATTTTTATCTCGGGTAATTATCACCTTTGTCATTGACAGCGGCAGACTTGGTCTGTGCTTAAGTAAAATATCATAAAATTTGTCAATGTTTCTAAATTTGATAACTTCATGAGATGACATTATTAACATAAATTGAAAAATACGAAAATCAGTTGAGGTGTATGCAATTGTTTATCTATGTGTATGCATGACATCACGGCGCCCGCTCTCTTCGCCGATTGTTCAAGGTGACCATGTAAGTTAGAATAATTACATAAATGCATTAAGAATTACATTCAGACATACATAAGACGCGTATAAAACATACCAAGATTGTTATACATATGTATGCTCATAAGTACATGATTGAATGAGATATATTCCATTGAATATTTTTTCTTGTACATTTATACATTTAATTTTTATTTTATTTATCTGAGATCTTGCATATTTAGAAAGCTGCAAGTACGTTGTATTAAAAAGGAACATCTAACAATTAATTTTGCCGTAAATGAAGATTATCATTGCCCAATGACAACAATAATTATGTGAAGCCTGGCTACCTACCGTTTTTCGATGAATTTAAAAGAGTTGTTTATCGTTTCGTTTTTGTGGAGGTGTGTATCAAATAGATGCCGAATGAATTGAAAGAACAACTGTTTTATGCAAATGCTATCATTTGTATTATGAACGCGCTCAAAGAACTCTTAGTGGTTCATGTAATATTTTATTGTATAATTAGGCTGCAAAGAAGTACATAAAAAAGTCTATTTTTTTAGCAGTTCTGCAGTTTTCCACAACCTTTACACCCGCATCCCCTGATGAGCTAGACGTTGTTTTGAGCTTTGATAAGATGCCAATCTGCTTAATACGTAATAACAGTTTGACCTTTAAAGCTGCAAAATGCCTATGGTCAATATTAATGCACCGCCACTGAACAGTTGCTTTACATCCGTATATTTAATCTTCCTGACGTCCTATTAATAGATTATAATCTGCAGAACTGTGTATGTTAGCAGTTTAATCATCAATGGATTGATCAAACGAAAAAAATATTTATTTTGTTTAAAATAGATGCATCAATTACTTAACAGTATATTAAAAAGTGTTTTTGAGGAATTGCGTACCTTTGCTTTCTGGGTCGGTCGAGCCGTCGTCTTCTCTTCCGGCTGTGGTCGTCGGTGTAGCGTCCCGACGTCACGTTGACCCCTATATGCGTCGCGACCGCCACTGCCGGCGGAATTCTAGCGCCTGGCGCCACTATCTTCTGTCTCTTTCATTCTATTAACACCTCTCGCTTTTATGGTCCTTTTTATAGAACTTTGTGTTTTACATTTAGTTATTATTATTATCATGTGTACAATACATATGTATTTATGCATAATATAGTAATATTTATGATGCATGAGTGTATTAAGAAAATTATTTATTGTTTTTATACTGAGCCACTTCAAAGGCATTTTAAAAATGTACGTTTTAAATTATTTTCTATTTTGGTTTTTTTTTTTTTTTCGATTTTTTTCTGTCGGTTATTATATCGGCTGTAAGAAAACAGTTACAAGGTACTAATTTACATTCTCGAATCTATGAATGTGTTTGTGTACGTGTAAATCATTAATCATCCGTATTTTTTGATGCTAAAAAATGTAATACAAATAAGTTATTGATGGGTTGATAGTATCGATATCGACCTTGAACCGAATGTATCGAAAAATACCCGATAAAATTATCTTGCCTTTTTTCCTTAGAACGTTATCTAATTGTGTGAAATAATTAATTTGTGTATTATCCTGAAACCTACTACATACTACTGAATAATTAGTTGTAAACAAGAAATCATAAATTTAATTTGAATGACTTTTTGAACCCCACTATATACGTTTAAGGGGTGTTTCTGAAATAAGTAGCAAACCTGGTGATAGGACACTATAAGACAAGAAAAATTAGATAAATGTTTCGTGGTCCGAAAGTCCACCGTTTTCGAGAAAAACGCATTTGAAAGTACAGTTAGAGGCCAGTCCGACCCTGGTAAATAGGGCATTGCAACGCCGCATTCAATCAGCTTCAGCATTCGTGTTGTACGAGTATTTTGGATCCAACTTTTTTTTGTATGGGGCCGTTGGGATGCGCTGATAGTTATGTATTTTGAATGATATTTTGAGATTCTTTGGACACCCTTATTGTATACAACCAGTCTTGCCATGGTTGTATGCAATATGCAATTATCGGTTAAAAATGCAGTTGGCCCAAATCTTATCAGGTATGATTACTATTGTTGGTCGCCGACCCCGTCATGTCGGTTCATGTCGGGCGCCAGTTACCACCAAAGTCAACTGACTTCAGACACGTTTTCGTCTGTTGCATTTACGCTTTCTTTTATATCTTTACTTTGGTCTTTGGGGACGGTAGACGCGACATTCATCCGCCGATTCACCGTCGTCGGTCGCCACCGTTAGGAGTGGCGCGCCGCGTCTGTCTCTCTGTCTGGTTCCACGTCCAACACCTGCCGAATATCACCGACGCGCGGCTAAAATGATAGATGTTAGTAAGGGGGAGAAAATTCGGAATAAATGGGGAACCATAACCCACTGTTTGTATGGCAGAAGCCAGGCGCCACATCTACATTTAATCGGTAATCGGGCATGACTGCCTGTTTTGCACGAAAGACAAAAATGGTAAGAAGAATGACCAGTACCATTGTATCTACTGTTGCAAATCCATGCAATACTCAATATATCATCTTTTGGTGTGGCATATGCACTCTCATTCGTCGAAATTTGACCGGATTTAACCAGTTTCATTTTCAAATCCATGTTCCCAAGAGAAGCATTAATCATAACTGACACATACACACATACATCAATTGTTCTTGTCTCGGCCAGGCGAGCAGATTTAAAATTCGGCTCAGCCGTGTGTCATTTTTTTTTTTTTTAATAATGATGCTTTAACATTGTGGTAAAAAGTGACATAAGGTGGAGACGGGAAGGATGGCGGACTGCTGGCGTCTTTGAAACAATACAGTAAATTGCCGCACGTAATTGTAAAATGCACGCCCCTTTTGCGGTTTCGTTTTGGTATCCGTACTTGTTGTGACGTTGTAGAACCTATGTAATGTACCTAATTTGTCTGCGCGTACAAAAGTTTGTTAACCTTAACGATAAAACTTTAAAGCAACTTTCACATCAAAGACATAATTTGAAAGAAGATTGTTGTGATCATTAAATGTTGGTGAAGGTTTAAAATAGTACGAGAAGTGATAATTAATTCAATAATTTATTATTAACTTTCGCAGTAGTCATCTACATTCCTGCATTTCCCATCCCTGGAAACAACCTTCGTATCCTTTTGAAGTTATGAAATTCATAACCATTGTAACAGTAGTTTTGACATCTTCTCTACGCCGTTATGATTTGGATCCGGAAAATCCGACCTTTTTTTTAGGATTCCACCGGGTACCAAATTATAGCGCCGGGTGATATTCACCTAATAGAAAGTTCGCCAAGACGAAGACGTGAACTATTAACCGATTATCCGACACCTGTTAAAATCACTGTCCGGTGCGTCCCTAATTATAAGTAATGTTCTTTCCGCTCTTCGAATCCATCAGTTCTTTTAATACCTACCCAGTGAAACATTTTGACGAAAAAGAGGAGACCTTGGTCTCTTTTCAATACAAATATTTATATATATTTTCCGTACGTTCAACGGGTCGAACAAGTAACCGTTGTGACATCAGTTTGTTTTGTGTTTCTCCTAATCCATAACTGTGGGAACCGTCCTTCTTACGTCCTTCCTTGGCCTTATGAGATAAGTCCCAGGCGCCACCATTGTTCGCCACGTCCTCCGCTTGGTCGTTGACTAAACCGTGTCGAGACGACCGACGAGATCGTATTGTGTACACAGTCATTGTATTCAAACACACAAACACATATCTTGCCTACATATCTACGTCGAGGCTCATCATACTCGTAACACACATACATGGAATCGTATACTCGCGTAATGAACATAAGTACATATACTTCTGGGGGGGGGGGTAAATATTTTAAGTTCAAACTTAATAAAAATGCAAATAGGATTAGAAAATACCACAAGTGGCGCGGTAAACGTCATCTGTAGTGCAATGCTACATTTTAGGATTACGTATGCCCCAACAAATAATTCGAAGTGCTCTGTATTCTGTCGAAACTGCCAGACGCGGATCGCGATTTCTATCTTTTTGGATCTCATCAGCGCATCGCAGGCAGCACGACAGGACACAGACCAACTTTTACCTGCTGTCTTACTTAATAGCGCGTTTTAGAAAATACCACAAATGGCGCGGTAAACGCCATCTGTAGTACGATGTTACATTCTAGGATTACTTCGTTATTCGTCTGTCTGTTAAGGCCCTTTTTGTCAGGTGGAGGTATCAAATTAAATTTAATATCAAATACTTATAGGCCTGCAGTCTCGTCGAACTGTGAGAAAGACAAAGACTTAACACGCAAGACCAAGATTGTGTTAACAAGAAAAATACCAATACTAGAAGTGTTTGAGAAAAACCAAGACTAACACCAAGATTGGGACAGTCTTGATCTTACTTTGCTCATCGCTAGTCAGAATCGTAGGGTAATTAACGTTAGATTTAACACTTGATGATCTTAAATAATATAACAGAATAACTTAAACTCATCAAGGCGTCACGGAAGAGGTCGAGGCAGTTGTGATGACGGTTGTTTGAATTGAATTAGAGGTATCGATAATTCTTTCCTTTTAGTATTTTGAAATGAGCAAAAAATAAAGAAAATGTAATTGATCGTAGTCCTATCCTTATCCAGTAGGATCATTTCTACTATTATCAAAATAAAGTTAGGTTTCACATCTCACTTTCCAGTAGGATTAAGTCAAAGCATGTATTAAGGAAGTTCTGATTAGTTTTTGTTTATATTGAACTACTCTACCAGATATGTTTGCCTTTCGCCTATTTAGCTTAACTAACGTAAATGTCATTCGGGCAAAGAAGTAGTTAAGGGTGGACCTCGAGTGCCCAAGACTCACGCATTGAAAATTCTGGGCCATGCGCTGGCCCACCTCGATTATTAAAACCCCAAACATTCAATTTCATATCATCCTCCACGCTTTGCTTAATCCAAAAATTATGCAGCGTTACTGTTTAATGATGCAAGAGTATCTGTTGCATGTCCAAATCGAGATGTTTTGCGATTTTTGATTGCTAAATTACTTACCGCAGTAAATTTCACTCCCTGGCCGAGGGTCATAGAAAAGTAGCACACGCACCAAGGGAATAAATAAACATGTGATTTTTTCTTGGCTAGGTGCGTAATGCACTGATGATATTATCGCGGAGCTTGGGGCATTTTCTTGGGTTTTCAGTGAAAAAACTACAGCGATGTGACCCACTCTTGTGCCTAGGTCTGACTCTGAAAGTGAAATTCATTTCCTGGGCCTAAATGTACTACTAAATTGAACCTACTCCATCTTGGAAGGGATGGCATTGCGCTTAGAGTATTGTAGTACTATTTTCTTAAACTTCGATAAGAAATCCCCAAGATAAAAATGTTCAGTCTCTCAGAGTCTCTGAAAGCGAGACTCGAGTCTCTTTGGTGTCGCTGAGAGAGACTGTCGAGAGACTGTTAAAAAAACTGTTTAGCGTCTCTGAACGAGAGACTCGAGTCGCTCATACAGAGATCCTCATTTAGCGTCTCTGAACGAGAGACTCGAGTCGCTCATAGAGAGATCCTCATTTTGTATCCAGTCTCTGAACGAGAGGCTCGAATCTCTCAATAAGTGGTGTCTCGATAGGCTTGGTTAAAATTTTCTAAATTCAACATATTTCAGAGATCCCGGTCTTTCTACGAGAGACACGAGTCTCTCAATTTTTCAGTTTTATTCATTCAGTCTCTCTGTGAGAGAGACTCGAATCTCTGAATTAACAATTTTATCGTTCGAGTCTCTAATACAGAGACTGTGAGACATCCATAAAAATACGTAGGCAATAACTGAGAGACTGTGAAACACTGTAAGAGACGCTGGCAGACTCTTGAGAGACTGGAAATTTTTGTCTAGGGATATCTAAATAAACTGCAACTATTGCAAAATATAGGTATACTAGACACAATCTTCATACACTTGGATTTTTATCAATTGAACAGAGAATAAAACTTAATGTGTATTGTAAGTTATCTATTTGACGATATAATTGTAATTGATTTGTAAAGATGAATTTTGGGGTGTTTAGCTGCTTCTAATTGCTCTTGCATGTTTTACGGAATTCCACTTTTCATTTGTACATATTAGTTTTGCACTTTACAAGACACATTACACGCATGTTCTTTATAAATTACAATTCCCTCTTTCATGCATTAGATTGCATTATGAATTGATTATATCGTTAAAAGGATAAATGGTCTGTACTTAACAAAAGATCGCGTTTTAATAATAAGAAAAGTAGAAGAATTTTTAAGCATTACGTGTGTGTTGTATATGTAAATATGCATGTAGAAATCATGGCTTCCATTTGTGATAAGAGTTCCATGATAAATAAAGGTATAAATTATCCTTGCTTACCGCTGTCAATTAAAGTTTTATTGTGCATTGAGTTTCTCTTAGCACTTCTTGGAATATATGTACATACGTACGCGCATGTTCAAATTTTTACGTCGATGTAGAATTACAACTATTTAAATTATTTAAATTTGCTGCATAATAAGCATTCAGAAAGTCGTAGAAAAAATAAATTTTAATGCGCTTTTTGTAGGTGTGTTCACAGCCGCTAATGTAAATTCATGACATAAACGACCATTGTACATCAAACGTTTGTTATTGTCAGTAACTAGACAGCGATGCAATTTATATGTATGTTTGTATTTCTGTTGTTGTTAAGGCGTTAGCAAGTAACACACCATCTTACTATTGAAAATTCTAGGTGGTGATGTTTTCCATAGAAGTTTATATTTACCACCAATTTTCATAGATGGAATGGAAGACGCTATCAACATCATTAGACAATACAAGTGTAGGGATAGATATACAGGGGCAAAAGATTAGTATGCTTTAGATTTTCAGATGATATAGCAGCAGTATCAGCACCTAGCAAGGAGGAGTTAGAGATAGTTTTGAATAAATTCGAGACCGTATTGACAAAAGAGTATTGTATGAAAATAAATAAAAGTAAAAAAAAAAATACTGGGATGCAAGGGAAGAAAAAGTAAGAAAAGAGGGAATATAAAAATAGGAAACGAAAAATTAGAAGAAGTGGCTGATTTTCGGTATCTAGGAATTCATATAAGTCAGGACGGAAGGAGTAGTAGGGATATAAATCAGAGGATAGCGCAGGGTCGAGTCGCCTTCAATAAAAAGAAGCAACTCCTATGCTTACGAACGATTAATTTAGAAATTCCAAAAAGATTGTTAAAGATATGTATATGTTTGGAGCGCTTTGCTGTACGGGTACGAAACATGGACGGTGGGCCAGGCGAATAAGAAAAGGTTAGAAGCTTTCGAAATGTGGTGTTATCGGCGAATAATAAGGATACCATGGATGGAAAAGGTTAGATATAGAGGTATTAGAAAGAATAGAACAGAGGATCTAAGGAAGTCAATAAGAAATAGGCGAGAAAGGTTGGTAGGACACCTTCTCAGGCATGAAGGTCTAGTCAGAGTCTATTAAAAGCAGAAACAAGTGTCAAAAGAAGTAGAAGTAGACCTAGCTTAGATTAGTGTTCGCAAAAAGTTAAGGATGTGGGATGTTCTAGTTTTAGGGAAATGCGAAGATTAGCTTAGAATAGAAAACAGTGAAGGTGCGTGTCCAACAAGTCTTAGGACTGACGACATTATGATGTTGATGATTGAAAAAATCTCCAAGAAATCGCCTCCAGTGAAAGTAATATAACGACGGAAGTACATATACGCGAGGGTCTTCAAAGCGATATAACTCATTGATTTTTAATAACACACATTACTCTAATCATATCTCATTACCTAAGTGATACTAAATCGATCGAAAAACAATGTTCTGTGCGATGTGTAATTGATAATTAATTGAATGTAACAAGTGGGACGTCAACGTTCAATTAACTAAATTTTGGTTTGATTCTTTTTTGTCGTGTGTATTGTTGAAATTCTGACTCACTGAGCTTGTGTCGCTAGATTCACTGCTTCGATCCAGTTCTCCAACATTTTGAAGTCACTGGGCGAGAGTTTGAGTGAAATTTTCAGGTCTATTATTCCTTTTGAGGTACGGAACTCTAAAAAGCAATTCGTTAGATCCGAGATCCTTTATTGTCAATGAGAAGGCCCTCTTAATATGTCTTGGATTATAATTTTGAGATTAAGTTCGCCGTTCTAATTTTTCCTTAATGTGATGCCCATGTAGTGAGGTGATTGAGGAATATAGAAAGGTCCGTCCAATGTGTATGAAAACGTGTTGGTTAATTTTAGTCCTTAGATCATTGCAATTGGCGAGTCACAACACTGGCGCCAGTGGCCGTCACACTGAGCCACAATTTACTGCCTACCGACAGTGCACTTTGCTTTGATTTTCATCGTTTACTACGCACATAATTAGAATGTTACAGATATCCCACATGTACAATGTGTAACATAGTAGGTATCGTAGTTTGGCAGGAACAAATACACAAAAAACTAAACCGTAACAACACCTCGACTATATCCACCCAAATCCCAAAATACCATGCGAATTATCTAGTGCATCTAGTAATTTTGGCCTGTATTGACTTTTAAAAAGTTGAGTGTTTCTAGCGTTGTCCTTGTCCTTAAAATATTTTCGAATGTTGAAGATTGTCCTCAAGTAAAAGAGTTCTAGAGTTAACTGAAACGGAAGAATAGAGAACGTTGTAAAATGTTTGAGAACCATTATGTTTAAGAGGTAGATCTAGATTCTGAGTATTTTCATATATTTTCGCAAAAGGGTTCTAAAAAATAATTAGATTTCCCATAATGTTCGAAATTTCTACAGAATTGGATTGCGAAACAACCACCAAATGACCATCTGGAATATCCTAACTCATATTATATTATTTACATTTGTTACAATGCGCGATCGTCTAAAATTGCTGTAAACATAATAAGAAGTTGCAACTTAAATTTACGTTTCATACAAATAAATGTACCACATCTAAAATTACCGTCTCCTTGAAGTACTGTTTGAACGTAATATATAATCGTTCTATCGCCACCATCGCAGTTCGAGTCTAGACCTCTGTAGACCGTCTAGACTAATTAATTTCGAAATTAACCTGGATTGTAATTGTCAAGAGCGGTAATAGTAGTAGGAAAAGGGGGCAGTTTTTAAATCAATTTAACATCGACATGTTTTGCACTTTCAATCTTAGCAACCTCTTCTTGGCTGAATGGGCTTGCGTTTGTTTGGAAATCCTAATCACCGTTTACTGTAAATGAATTTATAGTGAGCGCAACACTATCTTTAATAAAAAAAAAATTATTAGTTAGTTTTGTCCAGTAATTAATGTCTATCTACATATATTATTGTACGTATTAATTAATCCATTTGAGGTAGCCGTTACTAGGATATTCTGGACAATTAATACGTTAGGTTAAGGATGGGGGATATCATAGCGATTCCCCATACATAACTCTGGAATAAATGTAGTGTCAATTTTGCTGTGACCACTAGGACATTAAAAATTGTCTAGTCATAAACGTTACCTAACATAATGTTCATTTTCTTAATTAAAAAATATTTAAACGTTACCCATTTCCTAATCGTTAAAGTAATTAGATTTTCCTGCAAACGATTAGTAGGCGCTAGAATATTTTTTTATCAGAACGTCTACATCTACAAAAATACGTAAACGATGATGTCGCTAGTAAGCTCCGCCTTTTCAATTTTTATAATAACATAACTGATTGGGTCGGTAAGATACAGGATCCGAGTCAATAATGACAAAAGTAAAATTAAGGAAAAAAGTAATTGAAGATAGTAGGAGACACGTTAAGAAGCACAAACATACGCAATATGGTGAGTGGATATTAGTGAAATTAATTCAAAAAACCACAAAAAAGTTTTCCCCGTTGTCCTATTGTAGATACTGTAGTTTTAAAATTGTTAACAGGACTAAATTAAGTATAATTTTTTTTTCTGGAAGGTATTACAAAAAAAGATATGAGTTAATCGTGGCGATTATAAAAATACAATTTGATAAAATGATTAGATCTTCTATTATAAGTCGCACCATACTCGCGCTTATTTTGCTGTTAATATTGCAACTCGATTTTCGAACACGTTTGTGACGTAATACAGCGGCGCCAGCTCGGGCTCGTAACGTTTATTTTTAGCAATCGGCCGTGCGCCGACGACGGCACGAGTTAATCGTATGCATGTACTTATGCATGTGTGTGAGTTGTGTGTGTATGTGTGTGTTTGGGTGTGAGCGTATACTTTGCAACAATATACAACAATAATACGAACAGTGGCGTGTCCCTCCGGAAACTAGGAAGGAACTCGCTCTCGTCCTTCCGCCATCCTTCGGAGGTTTTGCTTTTTAACCCATTGATCGACGAAGAAAATCGGGTATACTCTCGATCTTGTGAAACATACAGATAATCCATACATCTACAATCCCAACAATGAACAGTCCAACTGTGTAGATCGATGAACAAGCTCTCGGGCTTGTTCTTGGTCGTGTGAAAATCCGGATAATCCGTCCCTTATATTTCTAACAGCCCAATTGTGTAGGTCAACGAACAAAATAGGGTAACTCTTGGTCTTGTGGAATATCCGGATAATCTATACCTATCCCCATAATCTGAACAATTCTGGCATATTGTAGGTCTTATGTAGTGCCCAGATAATCCATACCTGCTCCCTATAATTAGAACAATCCGATTGTGGTTCGACGAACAAACTCGGGCATATTCTTGATATATTATTCGGATAATCCATTCCTCTATAATCCGAACAATGTAATTGTGTATGTGGACGAACGCCTTGTGCTATGTTCAAATAATCCATCCCCTTGTAATCCCAATAGCCCAATTGAGGAGGTCGACGAAGAAACCTGGGCATATTCTTGGTCTTATCCATATCACCACAATCCGAACAACCCAATTGTGTAGGTTGACAGACAAACTCGGGAATATTGTCTCAGTCTTGTACAATATTTGGATAATCCATCCCCTTATAATCCGAACTACCTAATTGAACAATCGATGAACAAACTTGGACATATTCATGATCTTGTAGAAGGTCCGGTAGTAGACCGAGTAATCCATACCCTTCAATGCAAACAACCCAGCTGTATAGGCCGATACAAACTGGGACATTTTCTTGTCTTGTAAAATGTTCACAAAATTCGTTTTCCCTATAATGCGAACGATCCAATTATGCAAAGATGTACTCAAAATCGGATTATCGATCTTCGATAATCTGAAGTGTTAGGAAGAATGTTTTTTCAATAAAATACTCGTAAAAAACTATTGCACGCTTCATTCCCTTTGGTAACTAATGCTGGTGGGCGGTTAGTCTCTTCATCCCTTCATTGGGCGAATGCCTTTTTAGTCGCATTTTAGGAATCGTGAGAATAGATAAATGGTGATTAGGGAGTGATAATATATGAAATTAACGAAATGAACATAGATGAATTAATGTTTATACATTTTAAAAATTTCAGTAAATGTACTGTATTCACATCTGACATCATTTTTGGCATGTTGGAATGTCAACAGTCAGTCATGAGATTGTAGAATAGAATTTAGTAGTGTTTTCAGTGTTGGAAGATTGATTATCCGGATATTGTAAATTACGGTATGAAGTTAAAATTAGTACTATCCGCCCCCTGAAGGGTTTATACTCATTTATATAATAATGTTCTTCATACTAGTTCATATCGGCAGAATTTCGTAAATAAATTATTATATATATATAAAGCAAAAAAGTGCGATTTTTCATTACGTTTTTCTCGAATTTGTTGTTGTTTATAAATAATGTTTAGTATGCGACGGTTAATCATTGATTAGCAAATCGTTGGCACCAAAAGTGACACCACTGTTTGCACAAATAGAATTTATAAAAAAGCTATCTTCTTCCTAAACACTTCTGTTTAATAGTAGTGTTTACTATTAATATGGCAATCGCCAGCATTGTAACTAAATGACGTAAATGCCGCTATAGTGTTGAAAGCAATAACAACAATAGTAATAATAATATCCAGATACGTAAATTTTCTATCATGGTAGACGCCTACCCTATGTATACATATGTATGGGTGTATAAGTAATTAAAAATACGATACATATACATATGTAATCTGCTCTTCTATTTATAACAAACATAACGGTTGGTATATGTGTAATAGCATATAGTTTTCGTTTTATTTTAACAGAAAAATGTTACAATTAATTATGTCAATATGGAAAATTCGTTCTACTGACCTCGTTAAGGGTAGTTCAACTGTGGGGTCTACCGTAAGATTTCTTCCACCAAACGTAATCCTATAATTAGCTACCATTTCACGGTTTAACTACTGATCCTCATCATGAAATTTTGTACATATGTTGTCAGGGGTACATAAAAGGACATAGAGTAGCTTGCATCCAGAAAACAATACTGTTCTCGAGGGATAGAAAAATTAGATTTAAGACATCAACGGGAGTGATAAAAAAAACTTTAAACTTTTGGGTGTTTCATTCATACCAGTCACTACAGCTGTTGGGCGGGCAGGGCGGAAGGCCCTCTTCAGCCTCGTTTCAGGAATCGTGGGAATGGGTGGGTGGTGGTTCGGGTGAGAAAGATGGGACGGACGAAATGAAGACAGAAGGCAGTGGAAGATTATTTATCTGTGGAATATTACTGCCCCAGCATTTGCCTAAATGATCCAAGGAAATCAGAGAAAAACTTGGACCAAAACAGACAGACTCAGAATTCCTCCCGAAAGCTAAAGCAATGATCTAACTTTTGTGTGTTTCATTCCCACCAGCCACTAATGCTGGTGGGCGGGCAGTCCCTCCGGATTAAACCGGAAGGTAGGGCGGAAGGCCCTCTTCAGCCTCCTTTCAGGAATCGTGGGAATGGGTGGGTGGTGGCTCGGGTGAGAAAGATGAGACCACAGCAGATCGAACCGGCGGCCTCCCGAATGCTAAACAATGGTCTAGACCTCTAGGCCATGCCGCGAGTGATACCGCATGTAAAAGTTATCATGAAATTTTGTATACACATTATCAGGGGTGCAAAAAAAGACGTAGGGTACCTCCTAGTACCTCCAGTTTTATGTGATCGTTGATGAGCCTTGGCACGTATTTAGGACATCGACGCAAGCGAAGCCGCGCCATTAAATTTAAAACACACATTGTCAGTTGTACAAAAGAGGACGTAGGTACATCTTTTCAAGAAAAAAAGTACTGTTCCCTAAGGATAGATAAAATTAGTTTTATCTTGTCGTCTTGACACATGATTCGGTTTAATTTGGTATTATAATGATGTTTTTGCGCAATTTTTTTGTCATTAATCGTAAGCTTTAAAATTGTATCACACCGTCTAGGTTCTGTTTAAATTAAATCTATTTTTCACCCTTACTAGATTTACCTCTTCGGTTTATTGTAGTAGCTTAGGTGTCGATTTAAATTCGCCAGAAATTCGATAAATTCTCATTAAATTACAACTTCTTTCGATCATGAATTTTTCAATTTCCACGGTATTGTTATAGGACATAATAGTGGCCAGTGGCTACATACTCGCCGACATAATTATTAAGTAGATTATGGTACAGAAGAACGCTATGATGAAAAAACAAGTGCTAATATTCGCATCGACAATTGTACCATCCGCGCAAATCGTACATAGTGTTATCTACATGTTTGCAATGATAATTTTGAATTATGTCATTAATTATCTTTGAAGATATTTCTAAGTAATTTTACAAAAATAAAACTTTTTTGTAAATTTAATGAGTTGGCGGGTTTTATCTACTTTAGTTGGTAAGCCAATAAATAATAATTTTTGCACAGTTTATATTTAGAAAGAGACACGTGTGGTGTATACTATACTGTCAACTGTAGTCACCATATATACTCGTACTATTTCACTTAAACGTTTATGTGTTGTGCCTACCTATGCGATCATACCTAAAAACATTGTATAATAAATTTTATAATTTCAGATGACTCACTTGTATATTTCGGAAATGTCCTTGACTTTCAAAAGGTTTCGTTTCAAATGAAAATTAATACGTGTACACATTTATACGAAGATATACAAAATGTTACCTCCTTTTCCAAATAAAACGTTATATTGTACCATTTTTTAACATAAATGTACCAGGCTTTTATTAGTAAAGCTGGCCCAACTGAAGAAATTTCATTCCTCTTGCTGATCTTTCATAGAGAAGGAAAATTGATGCAAATTTATAATAGCATGGAAATTATTATTCGTTAACATTTAACGTGTATTAAACAGGATTTTAGCTAATTAAAAAAAGAGAACTTGGAGGAATGTAATGTGACGAATTTTTTGCTTATTACCATTTCACTCCTTAACTACTGAACCGATCATCATGAAATTTTGTACAGACAGTGCCAAGAGCACAACAAAGGACATCGGGTACCTTATCCTGAAACAAAATACTCTACCCGGGGGATAAAAAAAAATGTTTTAAATGGTCGTCGATGATTTTTGACACATATTTAAAACAGACATCAACGCAAACTAAGCCGCTGGTAAAACCTATCATGAAATTTTCTAGAGACATTGTCAAGGGTACAGAAAAGGACCTAGGGTACCTTTTATCCAGAAAAACAGTACCGTTTCCAAGGAATAGAAAAATTCGTTTTATGTAGTCGTCGATGATATTTGACACGTATTTAGGACATAAACGTGGACGAAGCCGTGGTATCAAATAAAGTAACAAATTTTACTTTGATTATTTTAATACGACTTCTACATCTACTAATAATTTGACAAATAATTTAATAAACGACGCGGAAGATTTCTTGCAGTTAATACATACGTAACTACATGCATTTAAGGAGAAGATGTGCTGTGGATGACACTCCGGCGCGCAGGTTATAAATTACATCGCTTAAGTGACTATTAACTGAATAAACCAATTAAATCTTCATGTTGCTTATCTAATGGACAGGTATGTAAATTAAGTTGCATTTTGCTAACAGGATCCGCACTACCGTACGAGTGAAACTTATTGCGAAATATCGCGACCAGTTTGTTATTGTAATATCGCCCAGAGTCGTTGTAATTTTCCGAATGTGCGAGCAATACTTAATAATTGCCAGGCCTCAAAAGTAAAGTGTCCCCTTTCGTACATAAATTGACGAAGATCCATACTGTGGCATATTATTGCCCCAATAGGTGACTAAGTGATCCGAGAAACTTGGACCAGAGCAGGCTGACTCCCGAATGCCATTAAACGATAAAAAAAACTTTTGGATGTTTCATTACCACCAGCCACTGCAGCTGATGGGCGGGCAGTCCCTCCGGACTACGCTGGAAGGTAAGGCGGAAGGCCCCCTTCAGCTTCCTTTCAGGAATCGTGGGAATGAGTGTGTGGTGATTCGTGTGAGAGAGATGAGACGGACGAAATGAAGGCAGTAGAAGATTATTTATCTGTGAAATATTACTGCCCCAGCATTTGCCTAAATGATCCAAGGAAACCACAAAAAAAATTAGACCAAGGCAGACAGACTCAGAATTCCTCGCGAAAGCTAAACAAAGGCCTGAACCTCTAGGCCAGGGATGGCGAACCAATGGCACGCAACACAATGTTTTGGGCACGTCACGTCAAATAATTTAAACGTATAAGGCATAAATAAAACAATTATCGTCATGATAGGTGTCATTCGCGCTTTTGTGGCTACACTGCCAGTTTTCAGGAACGATATCATCATAAGCAACTACAAGTATTTTCCCAATTTGAAAAAATATAACAACAATTTAGAGGTACATGAGAAACTAGACGAAGACCAAGCTACTGAAGAATTTGTTTCTGTGATTGATTTTTTAATAAAGGAATTTTCAGAAACCGTTTGACGAATGACTTCAGTTCAGCATGCATTCTGCTAAAAGTGACATCTTCCAACCCTAACATAAGTTATTTGTCATCTAATCTGCAACAACAGAAGTCACACTAATTTTACTCTAATTTTAATTACAAGCATAATTTTGACACTGCAAAATGTTTCTATTTTTTTGTAGTAAATAAAGAATTTTGAGCTGATATTATTTATTATTATTATATTCGCATTAATCACAGAGACAAAGTTATTTGATGGCACGTCTATAACATGATTAAACTTTTCTTTATAAAAATGGCACGCCGATACGTAAAGGTTCGCCTTCCCTGCTCTAGGCCGTGCCGCTTGGTTTCTGACCGACCTAAACTAAAGAAGCTCGTAAACTGCAAATTTATGCAATATCCAAATAGAGGCATTGTATCGCCCTCTAGTGGATATTTGCTGCTATTGAAGTAATTTTTAATATCTTATTCATATTGTAAGGAATTCATCCGTTCTTATTGGTGACACAGTGTTAATATTGCTTATTTTACTCATTTTACTTTTACGTCTATGTACAACCAGCAGTTACCTTATAATATACATACATATGCACATCCCACCTTATATGCTGTACTGACTAATTCATTGTTTTATTCATACGTATATTTTTCCTATTTATTGTACACTTCTAATAAAAACGTCACCGGCTTAATTAATTGGAATAGTTGATTCGTGAACAGTAGGCGTCGAAAAACATGGAGATAACGGTAGAGTAGATCAATCTGTAGTTGGAAGGTACAAAGTAGAAGTTAATAGTTTGCGCAACGGGCCAAACGGCACAATCGGCGATAAACAGTTGTACAGCTTTGTCTGGGAACGTCTCCAATATTTTGTTAAACGTTTTACCATCCAGCAAGTCTACGCAAACGATAAAGGATGTAATATTTATAGGTGCACCGATCGTTTGGTCGCACGCCACCTTTGCTATGACATCGCGCATCGTTTTGCCAGGTATCATGTGGTCAATAAACTGGTACCAATTATGACTTATAATGGACGTTACCAGCCCCGTGATTGCAATGTTCACTGTCCTTCTGCTGTCCCATTTTTCTATCTTGCCTTCCCAAATTTCAATGTTCTGTTCTGCTATGTCACTCACTGCTGAGAGACTCGTTGACATCACCACATTGGTGTACGCTAAATATTTGGGGCTGAATGCCAATTTCCATAGGTTGGCAAGTTTACTTGTAATTTTGGATATTATGGAAGGATACTTTAAAAAAAAAACTTAATAATAAAACATTAAGATGAATGTTATGAAATTTGACAGAACAAATGATAAAATGCCATCTACGATAAGAATAATGACATGTCAGTATCGTAGAGATTCCAAAACCGCCAAGCATTACTTACTTTCTGAATAAGAAAATGGGTGGGATGGAGTAGTGTTAGTAGGTTTTTTACCGAGGGCCAATTTGCAGATATTAGGTGCTAAAGCTACGTAAAAGCATAAATTGTTTTTTTTTTAAAGTATAAGTGCTGATTTTTATATAGTTTCACAGAATATTGTTAAAAAAATTTTGTCGCTGATTTTCCGTAAGTAGGAAGTCAGATAATTCAGGATGGAAGAAGCAATAGAGATATAAAACAAATGATAGCGCAGAGTTGAATCCCCTTTAACAAGAAAAAGTCACTTCTAAGCTCGCGAATGATTAATTCGGAAATTCGAAAGATTGTTAGTGGTGTATGTTTGGAGCACGACACCGTACGAGTGCGGCGGAAAAGAAAAGGCTAGAAGCGTTCAAAATGTAACGTCAAAAGCGAATGATGAGGATACCGTGGATGGAGAAGGTTATAAATGAGGGGGTATTAGAAAGGGTAGGAGAACAGAGGAGTCTATGGAAGTCAATAACAAAAGGGTGAGATAGCTTGGTACAGCACCGTCTCAATCATGAAAGGCTAGTTAGAGACATATTGGAAGCAGAAGCTGGACAAATAGTTAAGGATGTGAGATGTCCTGGATGCGAATATTAGCTCAAGATAGAAAAGGGTAGAGGTGCGTGTTCAATCAATTTTAAGACTGACTATCTTGTTTTGATCACGATGTTCATAGTTTGTAACTCGAAATTTTTGTTCTGTACGTAATACAAGAAAAACTAAGAAGATATGACCACAGCGCAGGATTTGAACACACTGAACTCTAACATGGTAAATCTACCCTTTAGCCATTGCACTGTTTTGAGAAGGTATCTGTGTCTATTGCAAAATTGGTAATCATATTTTTGGGCAAGTCACGTTTGTTGCTTGCGCGTAAAACACAAAGAGAGGAGTTTTCCCAGAAATGAGCCCTAGCTAGATCGATCCCTTTTTTCACATTTTTAATTTAACATGTTGGGAATTATGAAGATAATCCCTTCGGCCCATAGTTATTTTAATTGCAAATATACAGACGTACGAGAAAATATGTTGGTGGTATACCTGATTGATTAAAAGCTGCTCATTTTTGCGATAATAATACAAGAGTAAGAACGCATCACGAGTGAATTGAACGTACGAATAAGAGACAACAAAAAAAAGAGGATGGTTACAGTGCGATAACAAGTGAAATTGACAACAACCACTACAATGAGAAAATAAAATCGCTTGACATGGTATGGCGTGGCGTAAGAGAGCAAACGGTCTGGAACAGGTGTGTATTGTGTATGAGGCTTGTGTGTGTGTAGTTTGTGCCTGTGCCTATCGATCAGCAAGCGGCATTCGGTTGAACGCGGCGCCAGCATATGGACGCCAGGCGCCATATACGTGACGTCACGAGCCGATCTGCTCTTCGCGCCTTGCACCTGTCAATGACACGACACGCACCTGTCGTAAAACCAAACCGCGCAACGCCGACCCACAAGCGAATAACGCAACATGTCACACACGAACCGTACAGAGTGTCGTCACATTCGTTCGCATATATTATAATACTTAGACGAACACGTGTAGGCACGAACATGCGTTGTACTTGCACACAATTTCAATAATAACACTTTCGATTTTGAGACGATCATTCTGTTGCCTGAAACTGACAGGCATCTGCTTACAATATTTCGAAATGGCAATTTTTTGGGTAATCCCGTTAGCAAATATCGGAACTGGAAACCGTTTCTGCAAAATAGGGAGTCTACTTTCGGTAATTGTCCAGAATTTGGGGCTCCGGATCAAAATCGCTCCAAAAATTTTGTCATCGATTTCTGGTTATTTCTGAGGGTTCAATGATGATATTTGAGGCGGGGAAGACACATTTTTTTTTATTACAACATACAACATACACATACACACTGTGTTCTTTCGGAGCTACCTGCGACGCGCTGATGAGATCCAAAAAGATCGAAATCGCGATCCGCGTCTGGCAGTTTCGACAGAATACAGACCATTTCGAATTATTTTATTCGATTATGGTAACGTGCCTATCACGTTGAGGTTAGCTACGCCGGGATTCGTTTCAGCAAGTAGATATCCACACAAGTGGACTTGTTGGAGCAAACGTAATCCTAAAATGTAGCATCGTACTACAGATGGCGTTTACCGCGCCATTTGTAGTATTTTAGGTATATGATGTTTGTATAGCTATTTCTTCTTTTAATATTAATAAAACAATTTTATGCAGTGACAATCGTGGGATAAGGAGATTAAAAGCTTATATAACTTTTAACACCCTCCCTTCCTTCTCTTCCCTTTTCTAGGTTTACCAAGTGTCAAATGCTGAAATTTGTGAGCCCTGTAATGCGTTATTGAATTGCAAACGGAATACGTTTTCTTACATTTGTAAAAGACTGTGTTATTGCTTGTTACAGATTCGTCTAGGAATCCAAGGGAATGGTGCAAGTTGGCGTATTGGGAGTTGGCGAAAAGGGTGGGCCCGTTATTTCCCGTTGAACTACCCTACGTCAACGTTTTCTGGGGAGATGTACCGTACGCTGATGGTCTTTGTTTAGAAACGTTAGCCCTCTCCCAACATAGTTTTAGTCCTCCGCCAGGGTCCGTCGCCAAAACTAGGTGTAAGATAGGTTTAGGTAAGTTCTGTTTTTTCGTTTTATATCTGTACAGGGTGCAACAGAAATAAGTGCCGAGTTTACAGAAGGCAATAAAGCACTATAAAACAAGAAAATTAAGTAAATGTATGTGCAAAAGTTCACCGTTTTCGAGAAAGTACAGATAAATTCAATTCCGGCCCTGGTAAAGAAATACGGCTTGCAATGCTGTACTCAATTAGCTAATGATTACGAGGGGTGTTATTGTAATGTAACGATAACTTTTATTTTATTTTTTCATTACACATTACACTTTTTCTTTCTTTTGTGTTCGTACATTTACATAGTGCTACTTGTAATGTATTTATTTAATTTATTTAGTCATTCTGACATATTATGTGTTGTACTAAATTGTTTATGTTGCTAATTCACGGACAGGACCGGCTTCGGATTGTAAATTTTTGTGATTTTCTTAAAAAAATTTATTACATCTACTTTACACCCTCCAAATCTCGGCACTTATATCTGTTACACCTTGTATGAATTCATACGATTTCGTCTATAAGTATAATATTTCATATAATGAATGGCGTTTCAAATTTCAGTCATTAATGAATTTTTAATTACTTTAATCACAAAATATATCAATATCGCGCCTGCTTAGGTATAATTCTTAAATTTGTTTAATTTATTATGAACCTTTTATATGTGTATTATGCAAATTTTTACTGTCTAATATCAAATATCGTTTCGGCAGATTTTTTTCGCAGTTTTAAACGTTAATAGTGGTAGAATTAGGTAATAACACTGTCGTCACCTTTATTAAAGTCTCACTTTGTCATCATTCTCTCTAGAACTCGAAAGAAGTTATTAAAACATGATCCATTTTATTAATTTGTTATTTAATCATCGACGTTCGTAAAACTTCGTTTTGCTATATATATTTTCTATGCGTATAATCATTAATAATGATTATTTTAAAAATATTTTTTTATTAATTTAAATCTCAATCGTTTTTGTTTCAGGAGTAACACTGGCAAACGAAGACGACGGTGTCTGGATGTACAATCGTTCCGATCATCCCGTTTTCGTGAATTCACTCACTCTGGAGGAGACTGAGCCCACTCGAGTACCTGCCGAGCATTGCCTGTGCATTTTTGATCCGGCCAAGGCAGCTCATCAAAACTACGGATGGAACAACTTTGCTACCTGTCACGGACCGGTCGATCGAAATTCCGTCAGGATCAGTTTCGCCAAAGGCTGGGGTCGCAATTACACTAGGTATGTACTTTATTTACCAAATATTAAATCCAAAGAAATGGTTCGTATTTTTGGCTCCATTTTAGCCAATTTTGAAATTTGGACCGCGCAATTTGGCTCTTTGTAGTAGTAAAGCCAATCTTAATTTGTATGGTATACAAGCAGGACAGGGTGTCGTTAGATGACATGTCTTGACGAAAACTGGTTTTTCGTAATCCAAAGGAATGATTCGTATTTTTTGGCTTCTTTTTAGCCAATTTTCAAATTTTGATTTCGCTCTTAATAGTGGTTCAAATCAATCTTAATTTGTATGATATACAAGCAAGACACGATGTCATAAGGTGAAATGTCTTGACGAAAATGAGTTTTTAGGTAATCTTAGAGAATGATTGCGATTTTCGGCTTCTTTTTAACCCGTTTCCATTCTTGAAATCTGTTTGGACATGAACTTCGACTTCTTCATATCCTGATCCAATTTTCTCATTTCTTGAAAACTAGATCAGAAGCACTTGCAACGCAAAGGGATTTCTTTTTGTTAAAAACGACTCCACCCTGTACTAAGCTTACTTTGTTCTATGTCTACCGCTAGCACACCTACATAAAAATAAATAAACATTAAAATATTTAAAGTTATATTATAATGTTTACAAAATTAATAAATCTTTTTTCGTATTTACTGTTCAGCAATAAACAGTCAATCGTTTGACGAGGTGTTTGCCTCTGAAGACAATATTTTAATCAGTTCGACAATAAATTATAATTACGTTAATTAGTACATTTTTTTTCGCATAGAATTCCAATGTTGTTACAATCAGAACGACACAAGACAGAAACAAACTGCGTTTATATTCATAAACCTCTTGCGTGCAGATTTATTTATTTTATTATAATTTAATTAAAATTAATATCTCTTGGTCGTTTCATTAATCGTTTCGAATTAATTTACAATTTAAATTACCGACATGTCGGTATCTACAAATAATAACCTTCGCAGTACGTGTACACGTTGTGTTGCAAATACATCTTACAAGAGTAATAATATATATGTATTACATTACTTTTGATTGTGTCATGCAATGAAATAACTCTACGTTACAGATTATGTTTCTTAAAGCCGCTTTTTAATTGGCGGCATTCTTTAATTCGCCCTGGAATGCGCAATTTTGCAAGTGGATTAAAAAAAAAAAAGAGGAATTTGTATATCATACCATACAAAACGTCGTATATAATCATTTTCGAAATTTATTTAAATTCGTACAATGCCATCGAGATTGTCTGGAGCAATAAATTATTCCCGAAAACGTAACGTTAAATAACCTAAAACCATAAATGACCCAATGTACAGTAATTATATTAATTTATAAATTGATACATGCTAGAGGTCTCGATCCTAGGTGAGTCCGCGAGTTGAGAAAATATTCTATTAGGTACATACGGTGGTGACGTAAAGAGGGGGGGGGGCAATGGGGGGGGGATCCACGGGTGTCAAGCACTAAGGGGTGACAACAGTGGAGAGAGCTATTTCTTACGCAAGTGAAAAATGCAAGGACTTGGATATTTCAGTCGAATGAGGAAGGAAGAGATTCCGAGAACATATGCCAGGAGAAATAGCCCAAGACGCTCGATTGACATTTCCAGGAGAGCTGTTGGAATGTCTTGATAGATTTTATGAAGAATTAAACTATTGTTAAAGGGCTATGAATGATATTCTCATAACATTTGGTGTTGTTCAGCCTAAAACCGCGAAGTAGTTCCAAATTTGACAAAAATTTATGATGGATTTTCTGCAGAGGACATTAGGCCAGCATTTTTCTGCAAGAAGCGGTCCAATGGACTACTTTGGAGCTTCTGAAATTTCATTATAAAATGGGACTATTCAAAGTCTGTTCCGAGTCTAGCGCTGTGTTTAAATTTTTCTAATTATTTGTATTTCGGTGGCTTCTTGTGAAAGATTTTTCTCAAAATTGAAGTTGTTAAAATTTTACGTAAGATCCACAGTGAGCCAAGCCAATCATATTGCCCATTGGAAAGGGCAAGAAAGTAAATTTTGATTATATAACCGAATATTTTAGCACAATAAGGTGACATAACCGCGTTTAATATTTGTTCTATTATTTGAGAGGGGGGGGGCTCAATAGGATGAAGAACCCCACATACGCCGTCACTAGGTACATACAATCATAAAAGGGCGACATCGTTTTTTTTTTTTTTAAATACGACGTGGTATAGGGAAATTCGTACAGATACCATCATCCATCTTTTCATATAAATAATAAGAACTCTCTCCAAGAACTCACAAGAAATACACGAAAATACATGTAATAAAAAGCAAATATCACAATAATAATATAGTAACGTATTTTTTACTATTTTTTGTAATTAATTGCCTACAATCTGTTTGTTAATTCAAATATTATCTGTAAATTTTATTAAATTTAATATTATCAAAGAAAGAAAGTAAACATTTATTTTATTGATTTTAGTGAGTAATGTACAATGTACATGCAAATCCGATAGAAAACAACTACGTACGTATACATTTATCATATTGTCTACAAAATAATTTAAGAAATTACGTACATAATTGTTTTTTATCAGTTAAAAGTGTCTAAATCTAAACCGTGGGAAAAACTAATATACAATTTACTTATACTGAAAGTTTCAAAATTTTCCCTATTTTCATTTGAGATAATAATAAATTAAATAATCGCCATCCACCATTGTATAATTATTAACGAAGGAGTCATTATAAAAGCTGTTTCTCAACGTTTTTTTAGCATTTGCGATCCAATTAATTCCAATCCAAAATAATTTTCAGTGAAATCCTGCTGTATTTGTAATATAAGGTGAAATGTCTTGACGAAAATGAGTTTTTAGGTAATCTTAGAGAATGATTGCGATTTTCGGCTTCTTTTTAACCCGTTTCCATTCTTGAAATCTGTTTGGACATGAACTTCGACTTCTTCATATCCTGATCCAATTTTCTCATTTCTTGAAAACTAGATCAGAAGCACTTGCAACGCAAAGGGATTTCTTTTTGTTAAAAACGACTCCACCCTGTACTAAGCTTACTTTGTTCTATGTCTACCGCTAGCACACCTACATAAAAATAAATAAACATTAAAATATTNTTTGTTATTTTTGATATTTTATTTCAATAAATTAAACTTTTTAATAATGCTTCTCATTTTTTCTCGATATGATCGCGAACCCTAGGGTGGCGACCCCACGCATTGAGAATCACTAGTTTACAATCCTTTTTTTTTTTATTACAGGACGGAAATAACTTCTTGCCCGTGCTGGTTAGAAATTCTTTTGGCGCCCTGTAGGTGATGGGATCGATGGTTGACAGTCTGGTATCTAAGGTGCAAACAAAAACTTACTTGTTGTGATCTATCATCAGGAAGGCTGAGAGTCTACTACCATGAGATGATAAAAAAAATTGTCAGTCATTTCCGTCCCATAGTGATTTTTGCGGCCTGGTCCTGTATACAATGTACGTGCATTTTTTACAAAATATCATAATTTATTTCAAGTTTCGGTCGTTTCGAGGTCGTCAGTAATTAATAAATTAGTTTAAACTAATTTAATTCTTCTTCCGTACTTTTATTTTTGTAAAAGAATATGTGAAGTCACTTCATGAAAATCTACGTCGCATTTTTCTTTTCGACTAGAAGAAAGTCGTCTGTCCGTCAATTTGTTGTTATTTTTTTAATTTTCGCTATAAAAAATATCGCAGAGGAAATAAAGAAAATTGATTAGTTGGTGCGCACAAAATGTACTGACTGTTATAAGTATTTTTCCAGCTTATTCTTTTTTGTTTACATGTTATCAAAACTGTGTTAGGTTGTCTTTGTAGTCCTTAACTTACCGAGAGTGACGTAAAAAATGATATAAGTATGATAAGGAGAACGCTAAATAGAATCGGGTTTTTAGTAACATACTCAAAATTTAGAAATGTGCTTTTGGATTTTGAAGTTAAACTACTCAAATATTACACTGGACCCCACATTATTTTATTATAAAAAATATCCTGTAGGTACATAATGTTTTTTTAAGATTTTATTTGCCCTGACTGGGTGAAAAAAATTTTTTTTTAATTGTTATGTGTACTTAGTACAGTTTTATCTTTTTACGTCATTGTCGGTTATTTGTTAAAGAAAAATCATTGCGGTAAAGCCTAACCGAGAAGGTGCCTTATACCAACGAAGTTAGGTGTAAGGATAGATGTCCTAGAAATCAGCGCTTATAAAACTTTTAAATAGGTTTTGAATAGGAGGATCTAGGGACCATTTGTATAGTTATAGCGTCAAAAATGCAGTGCTATTTGCGAGTATTCATTGTACGTACATTTTAGATTTTCATTTTTATCTTTATTTTTTTATTTCAACTGTTTAAATTACATACACAATTTGCTTGGAAGGTAAAACATATTTATTAATTAATTTATTTATTTGTTCTCATATTTAATTTTCAAAATTCTAGGGGCTTATGTTTTAATTTCCAAGTAGATAAGTAATTCTTCGTGCTTACACGTCAGGTTAAGCAGGGGACTCACAGACGACAAGAATAATTTTTAATCGATAATTTATTATTAAATTTTTAATTTGTCCACTCCTTATTTATTTTTTAGAAAATATTACTTCTAGTCAACGATTTTTAATTTTTTAAAAAATGGCTGACAATGAGTTCATATTGAACTTAATTTTTTTTGCAGTGGTGGTTGGTTTAAAGTATGTAACAGGGGACAGTATCGTACTCTGTAGGCTGTGATGTAGTTTACATAAAGCGAAATTGGAATATCGTTTAATTAAAAAAAATTAACTTGTTGCCTTCATGTAATTCCCCTGCAACTACGCCACTGGGATTTATATATTTACCTTTTGTGGTACAGTATCTCAACTTCCGTGATTCCCCTGTTTGATTGTAACGAAAGTCTAACATTACAATTATGTGACGAAGATGTTTTGTTGTTTTTTTTTTTTGTTAAGAAACGATTTTAATTAAGATGCGAACTAAATACTCATTATTGAGTGACTGATAAAAGTAACTGTAGAAAGGATTAAAGAGTTTGGAAGCTTTGTTACGTTTTGAAGCGCTCATTCGCCTATAGTCATGTTTATATATAAATATATGAAGCAGATTTGATAGATCGTCGTATATAAAATAAATTAAACTTAGATTAAGCATTTATCCGCAGCTAGTCATAATAAAAAAGAACTATAAAGTTGAATCTAGTACTACTACTACTACTACATTACTATTACTACTGCAAAGTTTGCGTCTGTTTTTAATTATTTATTTTTCTGATCCCGCAAGTTGTAAATCACAGTGCCTTGGTATTAATATAGCAAGCTGTATAAATTTGTTACTTATTTAACTGGAAAGTACTGATTGTTATTTTTTATCTACTATAATATACATTCTCACTTTACTAAATTGTGAAAAAAAGGTTTCCACTGAAATAAAGTTAACATCTGCCATTTATTTTGTGTTTCTTGTATATCCACCTAATCGATCCTTTTTAATCTAATGTGGTATTGCTAAGCACAGTAATGTTATTAGATACATATGTAGATTTATAGTAAATAAGGCTCTATACGTACGTTTTAATTATATTTTCGTGTTAAACGAGTTTCCTGAATTTTTTGGTCATTTAAAATATTTGTATAGTGGTAGATACCTGAGACACAACATAAGAAGACATTGGCTAAATGAGTATCAACAATTTGAAATTTAGAGATGGCCACATAACCTTTAAGTTTTGTGTTATTAAAGTATTAAGAAATATAATAATTGAAGCGTTTAAAAATAGTAAATTGTATTTGTTTGCAAAATTTTGTTATAATGTTGGCTCGGGTGCCAAAAGAAATTACAAGAAGACTTGTTTTAAGTGTGGGGCGTTTGTCTACTGCTACAGAAGTTATTGAAACCGAATACACTGAAACGCCTCAGTATCCCCCAATACTTAATCTTTCACCAGAAAAAAAGCTCGAAAGAAAAAAAGACGCTTATTATGAAGAAATTAAAAAAGTTAAAACTGTTGAAGAAAAACAGATCAAGCTGAATATGCCGAGGTATTATGGTTTCAAGTGCTACATGTTAGAAGAAGAAAGAATACCCTACAACAATTTAGCCTTTACTCAACATATAACGAGGACGCATATTATTCATCAAAACAATTTACCTTCTTATTATGATACTATAAATATTGATTCATCGATACCAGACATAAAGGAGGATATAGAAGAAGCCCTTATTTTAGAACATGAAGGTTATATGTATGTTACTTTTTCTTTTGTTAATTTTAGTTTAAAAAGAAATAGTAACTACAATTTACATTCAAATTAAAATTTAATAACTTGTCAGTGTATTTTGTATTTTAAGGAAATCTCATGAAATAAAACGTGAAGACTTCACTCTTGAAAAGGGAGAATTAGAGAAAATTTATAGTAAAAATATAATTTATCAAATCAACAGGATTCTTTTAAATTCTCTTAATTCTAATTATCCACATATAATAAATTCACAGGTAGGTAAATGCTGTAAATGTATAATTTATATATTCGTATATGGATAACTTGTTTGTATGTTTTACAGGTTGATATTGAACCACGCATTGAATCATTTTGGTATGCAGGAGGTATGAATCCTCCAAACTCTGTTAGAAAAGGACGTTTAGGCAGGGAATGGACCAAACATCAAGAAAATGATCCTGTTGATAGAGCAATGCAATATATTGGTGTTCCAAGCCTAACTGTACGAAGTAGTTTTCCTTTAGCGCCAATTATATCAAGTTCTGAGGCTGAAAATCCAGCACTGGATGTTCCTTTTTTCCAATATGATCCTCGAACTGTGGGAACTCACTGTAGTTATAGAAGAATTACTAATATCCCAGGTGTTGTGGAATTATTATTAGGTGTGTTCATATTTCTCATTAAAATAAAATTTAATTTAGGTTTTTGGCCAGGAGAAAGTCATCAGTTTGGTACTATTTCATACAATCTCAGGGGTCATCTACTTGAAAAGCAATATAAGGATCCCAACTACACAAGAGAAGCCCTGCATAGACAGGGTATTTTAGGTTCTTTTGGATGGTTAAATGCTCAAGCCAACAACCTTGGTTAGTAAATTAAAGAAGTATCGACAGAATAGTTTAACAGTATAATGATTTGTTTTTGTTTGTTTCAAAAGGATTTACAACATATAACGACATCACATACCCCTTAACGACTCAATGTGTTATTACTAATGGCAAATTATGGTCCTTCTACGTTTATCAGCTCAACACAATACTTATTCATTCAAAACATGTTCACGAAAATCCCAAACGTAACGTATGTTGGTCTACAGATTCAATAAAATTATTCGACGAAGTCAAAGATGGTAAAGTAATTGGTTTTAATGAAGACGTTCTTAAAATGTTGGTGAAATTTTATGCGAATCAACCTGTTGTTTCTGGAAACTTGGAAGACTTTCGTCCATTTTTGAGTAACAAGGAAAAAGTGGTTGCTGATTATGAAGATCCTGACAAGAGAAAATGGCTAGAAAAGGAATTTAAATTCATAGTTTCCAACAGACCCCGTCACAGACTTCCATATGAGATTTACCACTGGGAAAAAATATATAAAATTGATCACAAAACAAGGCCTATGGATAAGAGAAGCAGGCCATTTGAACTGTTTCAAAATCCATGGAAAAGAACTTACGACAATCGTCAACCACCGTACATACCCAGAAAATTGCGACCAGACTTGCCGAGGCACAAAGGTCGGTATGCTAAAGAATATTTCCCTTAAAGTAAGTTTTAATGTATCTTTAATTATTTGTGGTATTAACGCATTTGTTTTTTTGTATTATAATTGTTATACCCTAAAATAAATAAAGAAATAAAAATAAATACATCTTATTAATATTAATATTTAACTGGTTGATTTGTTATAATCAATAAATATAATTAAAACATGTTAAAATATGTTGCAAAGTTATTTTAAGCTGATGTTCCTTTGGTATTTATTGCACTATTACATTTTTGTTTTTGGTTTTATATATATATATATATGTATTTGTATAGTATTTTTCAGTACATTATCATTAAATTAAACATTAATGATTCAAGCGTAGCTGTATTGTATTAACCTTGTTATTAATAAACATTAAAAACTCGGCAAATCGTTTTATTTTGAGCAGATTTAAATATTATACCGCTAGCGTCACCATACGGTGAGCAAGTTAAGTACTAAATTTGCAATGATAACAGAAATCTGCAGTAGGTAGAAATCTGTAACAATTTGTACGACTTCGAGGTATAAGCTCAAAAAGATCCGAAGCAACTTATGCTCTCCTAATACAAATGTAGAAAATTTTGAATATTTCAATTTTCAGACTGTCAAGATTTTTGTTGATCAGACCTTGTATGTGTCGCGAAATCGAAAATTTTAATAAATTTCAACATTTGTATTAGGAGAGCATAAGTCGCATGAGATCTTTTTTTCGATTTTACCGCGGAATCAATTTTTTACAGTTTTCCTAATGTTCAACATAGTTCATGTTTTAACCATATGATGGCGCTAGTAGTATCAATTTTAATAAATATTTCAGAATCATAGCTAAAAGCAACTAAGAGGTTTTTAATAAAATAAATAAAATGCTGCACATATTCAGAAAATTTATTTCGTAATTTTTACACATCACTTGTAATTTACATAAAATAATTGTTTCATGAAACATTTGTTTATTCATTTGATATTTACAACAAAAAGGACGTACATATACTAATACATAGTTAGGTACTAATTATTGATAGAAAAGCTCATACACTACATTTCTAGTAATATACATTGATACATCAGCACTGTTTTTGAGACAAAACAGCCACCATTACTTTTTTGCTTTGTTGTTTCACTGATAGAAAACTAATCGCTTGATGTTGCAAAGTAAAGAAATCAACTGCAAACCAATAATCAAGTTCAAGAAAAATGAGACCATGTAGACATTGGCTAACTCAGTAACATCACAATTAACCTCCAATCTATTTCATTTGTTGAATAATACAAACAAATTTTTAAAATGACACACAATATATCATTAATCAGCAAAGTATCTCCTATGTTGTTACTTTCCAATTCATTGTCATGAATCTGTCGTTTAGCAACAGCAGCACACTACTTTTGTTTCCGGTGGAAAAGACAGTTTTATACTTCCTTTAGGTATCGCTATATTCTGGAGTGAATAAGGACTGATATGATGAATGCTCCATAACATATGGTATCCAAAGTTTTTATAATGTTCCTGTAAAATGATGTCTTTAGAATTTGGCTTCTCCAGTAAAAAAGTACAAGTTAAAGTTAAACCGAACTGTTTTAATCGAATGTATATTCTTACCTTAATTGACTGCAAAGAAGCGCATAATAAACGCTCAAATGAAGCATATAATAATGAAGTAAAATGTATTTTATTTATAAAATAAAATTAGGCATATGTACTGTCACTCCTGTTAATGGAAACATAACCATACATAACGTAACTGTTATAAACATATCACAGGAAAAATGGAAGTGTCTCCTGTATGGTCCGACCGTGTTTCTAATTTTTTTAATAGAACATTCTGCAGAGAAGCAATATTAATATATTAATTAAACAGTAAAAATCACAAACAACTGCGTTCACATTCTTGCAAAGAAAAGCAAAGACATGACTACAACAACAAAAACTTCATTTCCAGTAATTATCATTTCCTATTTTGCCAAATTTCGGTTATCGACAAGAGTAAACTTAAATGACTACTCATACTGTATTTTTCTTTTAATTTAAAAACACGGTCGGCCATATAGGAGATACATCTGAGAGAAAAAAGAAAAAAAGGCGGGTAATAACCATAGTACGAAATGTAAATGAAAAGAAATATTCCAGGAAAGATTAATTTCTTATTTTTGAAATTGACTGCATTTGTTTTGCTTCAATTATTTTCAGGATATTTTAGCTAAAATAATTATTATTCTTCCTGAAGTGGTTCCAAACTCTAAATTAAAGAATAAATGCAGTTTTTACAGGGACAATTTACACCCGAGGCTGTATTTACAGTTTAAAATAGAATTTAGTGTANTTATTAAAGTCTCACTTTGTCATCATTCTCTCTAGAACTCGAAAGAAGTTATTAAAACATGATCCATTTTATTAATTTGTTATTTAATCATCGACGTTCGTAAAACTTCGTTTTGCTATATATATTTTCTATGCGTATAATCATTAATAATGATTATTTTAAAAATATTTTTTTAATGTAAGTGTTCTTATATCACCCATACCCATACACACATGGAAAAAATTTATAGATAATGGTTGTTATTATTTAAAAACACTCTTACATTTCGCACAGACAGACACATACTTATTATAAAAAAGAAAATTACAACTATTAAAACCGCTACGGCGAGGGGAGCTCCTTATGCGGAACTCATCACTAATTAAAAGTAATGGTTACACACTATCATTAGTTAATTTAAAATTAGTAGTTTTTCGTGTTATTATTGGGCTATGACATTTGTACATTCGCTTAATTATTCATTTATATGTATTATTATGTATTCATTCTCGTCCTCTCGTTTTATTTTATTTTTTAGTTATTTGCTTTCGACTCACCATTTAATAATTAACTAAAGACAGAACCAGCCAAATTTCTTTTAAAATTGCCTAATCGTAAACATGAGAAAGCAGTAAAAATTTAAAAAAGCCATTTAAATAGATTTGCAGTTTGTGAAATACTGTACAAAAAAGTCTTACAGAGCATCCTTCTATTTCTTAAAAATCGAGAATAAAAGATTTCTTTTCCTCTTATTAAGAGTGTAAATTATTAAATAATTTTACGAAATCACACACATAAAGTATGAGATTCGACTTTCCTCACTAAGACTTTTGAGTTTTGTTCTTTATAACTTTCTTTAAACGGCACTTTTTTCGTATTTGCTACGTTTTTGTCAGTCACTGATCTAAAGCAAATTTTTTACATATAAAGTAAATTTATCGTAAGTTGACCGGCAAAAAAAAAATCGATTAAATCAACGTAAACCAATAAAAGGAAAAAATAATTTAAATATCGTTCTTTTTTTACCGAATTAATCGGACAGATCATCGTCTGAAAAAACGTACTTAGTCTGTTTCTTTGCAACCCTACTAATCTTGGTCGGAGGGGGACTGTAATCTCTGAAACAACCGCCGTCATCAATGTCACTGTCGTCATCGGATTTTTTCTTACTTTTACTTTTCGCGGGTGCTTTTTTCTTTGCCGGCTTTGGAAGCCCAAAATCTTCGTCTGAACTTTCCGTTGACTTTTTCTTCTTTTTTGGCGCTGTTTTCTTCGATTTCGTTGACGATCCAAAATCGTCATCGCTACCAGTTGTCGTGACTGTTGCTTTAGCCCTTTTCTTCGTTGTAGTCGTCGTAGTCGGTTTCACTGACATTCCATGATCCTCATTCCCTTTTGCTCTCTTTGTCGTTTTCTTATTAGCTGTACGAGTTGTGAAATCGTCATCTTCACTGTCAGTTACGTTATTATGTTGTTCTTCTGGAGGAATGAAATTGTCGTCAGAGTCTGAAAAATCGTTAAACTTCTTAATAGGACGCTTTTTCTTCGATTTAACCGGAGAATCGGCGGATGACGAAACTGCTTCCGTCGATTCGACTGGAGGTGATGAAGACTTCTTACGACCTAAAACGCGTAAGACCAATGAAATGAGTCAATACCTATTCATTATTAATTATTGCTGATCATTACTACTTACCCAGTAACGAATCAAAAAGATCTTCAGAACTCTCGTTTTTCTTTGGGGGTGGCGAGACTTCGTTATCACTTCCTGAGCTACCGACTTCTAGAGATTGCTGTTTGAAGTCATCTTTAACGGCGTCATTGTCAAAAAGTTCTGGTTCTCCGCCAGATGATATGCCATCTTCATCACTGGACTCCGTATATTTTACTGGTTTGCTCACCTGTCGCCTACTTGTTGCACGTTCAGAGACGGTTGGTTTCGTTGAAAACGATACATCATCGTCATCCGAAATATTTAATATATCCTCATCTTCTGAGTCAGACGAAACCTTTTTGTTCCTACCTCGTTTCTTCGGAGATTCTGAATC
The DNA here is from genome assembly GCF_000699045.2 of Agrilus planipennis. NCBI lineage: Eukaryota > Metazoa > Arthropoda > Insecta > Coleoptera > Buprestidae > Agrilus > Agrilus planipennis. Next base: position 447,151 of record NW_020438895.1, read on the forward strand.
TTAAATAAAAAGAAAAATTAATCCTACACCAATTTTAATTTACGTCGTGCCTTAAAAAGCATGTCACATTGTACTTCCTAAATTTTTTGATTGATTATTTACCTTTGTCTTTAGCTCTGAAGTTCAGTTTGGTTTGTTTAAAGCCATCTTTGCCCTTCTTGGCTTTCACTTTCTTCACTACCTCGTCAGGTGTTCCCAGCTTATCTTTAATTGTCTTTTTGTCCTTCACCATTTCGTCAAATTCGTCCCTTTCCTCCTACAATAACCCACAATGTTATAAAAAAAACATTACATTTACAATAAATTCTTACATCATTGACAATATTTTCCTTTTTAACACCCTTCTTGTTCCTGTTCTCTTTAAGTTTCAAGGCAGCTTGAACCTTCTTCTTCAGATCATCACTTACGACAGGCACGACTCTTTGGCCTACCGAAGATGGCAACGTTTCGTTCAGGTTTTTTTTCTTTCCCTATAATGGTAACGTTAACAAGAAATGAAAACCAGTATTAATATTAAAACTTACTGTCATTTTTTTTGATTCTTTAATTTTATCAACACCACCAGCTTCGTCGCGACGCTCTTTTTCTTCCAATTCATCTAGTTTTTGGATGAAGATATCCAGATCTTCACGCCACAAATGACTTGGAGTTTTTCTTTTCAAAGTCTCTAATTCTGCCAACTTCGTTTCTTTTTGACGTAACAATTCGTTTTTTCTCTCATCTGTTAACATCCACATTGTTAGACCTAATAGATAGTCGAATTTTTTTACGTCGCTATTTTTCTTAAATAATTTTTCTGCATCTTCCGGTTTCTTCGTACGCCCGGAATCTTCTTCTTCATCCTCGACTTCTTCTTGAGTTTCTTCTTCTTCAGATGGTTGATTGCGGGACTTCCAGTCGTGAACAGGATCAGGTGGATAACCTCTTCGTATCAATTCGTCCACTATGGTTTTTCGTTTTTTGTTTTCCACAACCAATTGACCACTACATTTTTCCATTATAAATCTGGCTTGATGACTTAGTTTCGCTGCTTCCGCTTCTAATATGCCCTCCACATAATCTTTACGCTTTTGGTAATATTTTAACCGTAAAGTGAAGAATTCTTGTAAAATATCCATTACGGATTCGAACCTAATTGTAAAAAAAAATGAACAAAAACTGCATTTTTATGTAGATTAAAGTTGGTATTTTACCTCCTTAAACAGCCCAGTTCATCGAATACACACATAGAGCTAATGCTGATCATGTTTTGTAGTTTAAAAACTTTATGAATTCCATCTTTCTCCAGGGCTTCTAAATTGTTTGTACTGACGACAAAACGTACGGTAGTATCGGTATTGTATTCTTTGTAATCCGTGATAACTGCTTTCTGTTTCTCCGAACCTATCGTAGTTTAACCAGTTTTAATAATATTTAGCTTCAGATAGAACTACAAGAGTGCTCACCATATAAAAGCAATTCCAGGGTGTTTTCCTTGTAGATTTGCGTCCACGTACCAACCGGAAGTTCAGTGATTTCCAGTTTTCCGTTAGTAATTACTGCAATTTCACCGCTGCAAACATACCGATAATCGCCGCAATCTTCGATTGTGCCTTTAAAATTTTTATAGAAGGGTAGCATACGAACTGGTTCCTCGTTGTCTAACAATCGCCTAATATTCGCCACCAGTTCGCGAGGATTATAATTAGGAATTTTCGTCATCCATCCTGTGCCTATTCCTTCGGCACCGTTAACCAGAAGCATTGGAATTATTGGAATATACCAAACTGGTTCTACCTAATTATTAAAAATATACTTTTATAAATTACAAATTCTAATATGCACTTTTGATAGTTTTCAATTTCACTAAATGGCTTTTTAATTATCCTAGTACTTTATCAGTGTGACAATTAAATTAATCAAAAGTATCTTTATTTTCTATTAATCAAACTCTTGATAAATACATCTAAATCTGTTACATTCAATGAAAATTCGCGTTGAATTTTAATTTTGATTTTCAGCAAAACTAACAAACTTGAATGTACATGAATTTTGTTTATTTTTATACTCATTAAACATCAAAAGGTATTCTTCACTTTTAATCCCAAGCTTAAAATGCTTTTATATCACAGTACACGAAAAATTTTTAATAATAGAAAGAGAAAATTAAACGCCAATTGAAAACTGCCACCCAGTTAATTGTAAAAATTTGTGAAGTAATTTTGGTACCAAACCTTTTAATAATTTGATTAGTCATGTTAAGTTAATAAATAAATTGGTGTAAAAGTTTATGTGAGCATATTTATATTGTATTAAGATACAAAAATTTTACCAAGCAATAAAAAAAGAAGATATGATTCTTTTAAAATAAATTACCTTTTGATTATCATCATATTCATGTTGAAGGAGAGGATCGTCTTGGGGATGAAAAATTAGTCGTGTTATAGGTGACATTTTTGTGAAAATATATCGAGCACTGGCGCAATCCTTTCCACCTTTCAATCGAGTACCAAACTGTCCACGGGGTTCCAATAAGTTAATATTGTTACTCCCAACAAAATTCTGGGCAAGATTAACTATTGTTCCGGCGATATTCGCTTCGTTGTGATGGTAGGCGGAAGCAGAGGCTACCAAACCAGCCAATTGTGCAACTTTGATTTCTTTTTTGTCATTTCTCTTGAAGCAAGTAAACAATACTTTACGCTGACTTGGTTTTAGGCCGTCTACTAGACTCGGAATTGATCTGACATTGTCGCCATTGGAGAAAAGAACCAATTCGAGATTCACGAAGTCAGTGTATGACACTGACCTTGTATCTTTTGTGTAGAGATATTTTTCCGGAAGACCGATCTCTTTGCGTCTCTTACTTTCAACCATAAAATTCGTCAGCCACTCTTTACGGTGTTCTATATGTTTCTTGCTGAACGCCAACACTATGTGATCATCGTCTTGTTGACCTAAAAAATAAATAATATTCGGTAGTTTTGTAATTTTTTAATACTTTGTAATGGTTGTATTGTATTATATTGTGTCGTATTTTATTTAACTAGTTACATTAAGTAAGCTCATAATCGGAATAATATTTTTTTTACCTGTATATCTAAAACGAATCCTATGTCTGGCCATGTTTGAAAAGTACTCCTTCGCCTCCAAAGATGACGAAGTTCCCAAACCTTTGTAATATTTAATATTATATGTTTTATTATTTGGGGTGTTTGATTTCCACTCTTCAAATTCGGGCAAGGAATAAAACGATATAACTTCTTTCTTCTTAGACGCTTTCACGATCGGCGTGATAAACTCTTCGAGAAAATTTTGCCTTAATAATTCGGGCCACGAGTGATGAATAAAATTAATAACCAAGCCTTTAATATGTGATCCGTCCTGATCTTGATCAGCCATAATCATCACTTTACCGTAACGGAGAGACTTCATGTCTTCTTCTGTGTTATATTTTTTCTTGTACTGGAGGCCAAGTATCTTTATCAAACTGTTAATTTCCGCATTGTCGAGTATTTGTTTATGCGTAGCTTCGCGGACGTTTAGAAGTTTACCACGCAAAGGAAAGACACCGTAATAGTCTCGACCGACAACCCCAAGCCCGGAAACTGCCAGGGCTTTGGCCGAATCTCCTTCAGTAAGAATCAGGGTACATTTCATAGCGTTCTTTGAACCGGCTTCGTTTGCGTCTTCTAGCTTTGGTATACCTTTGAGTCTTGTCTGTTTCTTTCCGCTTGTCTTTTGAAGTTCATTTTGAGCTTTAGATTTCGCCCAAGAAAGTACTGACTCTACAATACCACTTTTAATAGTCGCATTAATGAATTTTTCAGACAGCTGACATTTGGATCCGAAATTTTTGATTTGCAACGTCATGTGCTCCTTTGTTTGTGAATCAAATGTGGGATTAACGATTAGGCAGTTAACAAAAACCCATATGTGTTCTTTAACTTTGAACGGTTTTATATCGACCCCCCCTTTGTTCTTTTTCTTAATTACTTCTATAAGCTGCTTGACTATCATATCGACTATGTAATCCACATGTCGACCACCTTTGGTAGTCGCAATGCTATTTACGAAGGACACTTGTTGAAATCCAATATCGGAGAGCGCCAATGCCACTTCCCACCGTTCGTTTGGATTTTCGTAGATGCACTTTAGGGTATTCCCTGCTTCATCTTCTCTATTTTTTATATACAAATCCACATAATCTTTAAAGTTTTTAACAGGTAATCTCTTACCATTTAGAAAAACTTTGACGCCTCTTGTAGACGCTGCGACATCATATGCTCTTCGTGACATGAGTTGTACTATGTCATCTTCAAGAGTGTTCATTTTAAATTTGGACAGATCAGGGGTGAAAGTGATTTTTGTAAAATCGTCGCCAAAAAATTCTTTAATTTTAGGCTCAGATGTTTTAGTCATGTTGCTGCCCCACGTTTGTTTAAATTGTTTTTTATAATCCTTACAGGCAGTCTCTACTGTGAATTTAGTGCTAAAAATATTACAAAGTTTTGCACCATAACCATTACGTCCTCCAGTTACCTTTTCTTCTTCATCATTATAATTTGACGACGTCAGCAAATGACCAAATATCATGGTTGGAACATACATATTTTCTTCCTTGTGCATGACCACAGGAATGCCCTGACCATTATTCCAAACAGAAATAACATTATTTTCTGAATCTATTTCTACTTTAATACAATCCATCTTTTTGTCTCTCTGTTTATTATCGGCTGCATTAACGAGTATTTCATCAAATATTTTATACAATCCTGGTACATATGAGAGTGTCTTTTTAATCATTATTTGCTTCTCGTCATCATACACCCACATAACTTCAGAAACCCTTTCTACTGAACCTATGTAGGTATCAGGGCGCAGTAGAATGTGTTCCAATTGTGATTTTTTCTGATATATCTTTTCAATAGTCTGCTTTTTCGGTGGTAGATGTTTATTGGGAGGGCCCTCATTAGCTATAGGGCCATCACCCTCTGCTCCACTCATTTTTGGTCCTGTAATAATACAAATTGTTTTAATATTAATTGGGCTGTCACAGGTTATCTTTTGATAGGCAGTTTATGTCTTGATATTTACTAAACAAAATACTCTTGACATTCAATTCGATAAACTAACTAATAAGAAAATTTTTAGACACCAAAAAGATATAATCTTAAGCACAGCCTATTTTAGCGATATTACAAGTGTAAAATGTTCACGTATTAAATAAAAATTAGTTATGCATAAGTTAATTTTGTCTTACCAAATGGGTATTTTAAAGGCTTGTTTAAGAAAACGTCTAAAAATTAATTATTAACTTAAGACTTTTATTAACCTATAATACAATATCACCGTTTTTAAAATAACGTAAGATATTTCAGTTGAACTTAAGTATAATTACTCATAAAACAACATCTTTACCTTTCAATTGCAAGTGTTTCTTCCTTATTGAAATAATAAGGTTGTCAATTTTACTGGCACAAGAGAACCAGTATTTTGTTATCCCTATTCCTTTGGACTTAATTTTAGAAAATAATTCGTTACTTTCAATGACTACACTCAAAAACGGCAGAAAATAATAAACCAAAGTACCTTTAAATAAATCCACTTATTCACTCACAAATTGCAGACTCTTGGTGTTCTAACTCTTCTACAGCTTTTCTTTCCTTAATCCAACAGAAATCTAAATTTTATTCACCCATTCACCGGCCAATAAGATATGCTGTTGCATAAAGAAACGTTTTAATGCACCAATCAATTTTGAAAATTTAACAACTCACATAGTCATGAACTCGAAATTCAAAATTATGCTCTTACTCAAAACCGTTGTAAATTTTGTGCATCTTGTGCAAAACAATCATACACGACAAAACAGCTAACCGACCACGAGCGTACGAGTACCGGTTTTTTAATATAAAAATGGTTTTTGAGGAAGTGTCTAATTTCAAAATGTTAGGGAAAAAATTGAAAATTTATAATTTATTTATTGCTTGTATTCAATAAACTAAATAACAATAAAATAAAATATCCAATTTGCCTAAAAGCTTAATATCAAGATATTTACGGAAATGGATTCTATTTAATAAAAAACTTCATCTGCAGTTGTTTACGGAGACACAGACAAATACAAAACTAAAACAAGCGTTTATTTACTGTTTGCATAAAAGTGTTTGTTAAAATATATTTTTATTATAATTATTAAAGTTGAGTGTATTTATATCATATAAAAATAATTATGTATGAAGAAACTGATTCAGAATCTGGCGATATATCCAAGGTAACAGTGTTTTTTCTCATTTGAGCATAACCTCATTTTTAAAGTTTTGTGATTGTCTTTTTTTATAGAATTTAGACATAATTTCAATCTCAGAAATGACTTCACAAGGTTCAAATAGCTTTCATTTACAAATAAGTGATACTTCGGAAAGTAGTTTAATAACGCCAATAATAAATATAAACCGAGTAGCTGAATCGAACGAAAAGAAAGGACCTATATTTGTAGACCATTGTTATGCCAGGCCTTGGAATTGGCGCCCCGGGGGCACCTTTCTTAAGCCAACAAAGACCCTTTTCATGCCTAAGCCGGTTAAAAACACCAGGAAGAGGTCTTTCAATCCCTTAGCACCTCTACAGAACTGTAATGAAAAGATCGATGTTGTTGAAGTTCCCACAGAACCTCCCCCAATATATGATGTAAATAAGGCAAGAAGTCTTATGGATGAATGCGAAAAACACGTAGCGAATTTAAAAATAAACCAAGGTGATGACTGGGAAGAGACAGTTGCTCCATTAAAGTAAGTAGCTATCATTTAATTTGGTATTTATTTATAATGTGAATTGATCTAGAATAAATTGGACCCCAATTCAACACAAACTATTCAATGGAATGGTCAATATTTTAAATACTGACCGTTTAAGTCGTTTAACTTTTGAAAATAGTACAAATGAGCCCATTTTAAGACGTACTGTGATAGAAAAGTCAGTGAAACGAATTCGACGACTTTTAGCTACAATATCTTGGGATCCAAAGTTAACTCAGTGGCTTCATCAACTGCTACTTGACCATTTAAATGGATTTTATCTAACAATTTATTTAGACATGTTACAGGTGAACTGTAGCATTAATATTAAAATTGAGTAATATTAACGTTTAGCTTTTACAGACTTTAAAAGCAAAACTGCCCACATTTGTTGACAAAATGATTTATAGTGTGGGCATATCAAGTCGTACAGGAGCTGTTAGCAATGAAAACTTATTCATGCTCCTTAAGCGCCCCTGGGACCCCGTTGCGTCCAGCTTAATGCAGGATAAGCCAAAGAAACTTCCGGGGAATCCGGTTATAGTCGTCGCTCCGTCATCACCAAGTACTGTAGGGGAAATTCCTTTTAAGAGATACCAAAAATGGATAAATTTACTATCCAATCTCAGTTCTGTCGTTCCTATTACTGTAAATATAGGTAAAACTCCATACAAGTAGAATATAAAGATTTTTATAACTAAACCTCATATATTTTGTAAAGGTAATATGAGTCACAGAATGACCATGATGAACTGTGCAGACCAAATGCTTGCTGCTACTAGAACAAGAGTGCAGGAAATCAAAAATGACCTGCCTGGTAGACCTATTGTGTTGGTTGGATTTAATGTGGGAGCAGCTCTAGCCCTTCAAGTAGCCCAAGTCGAACATGCGGCTTGTGTTGTTTGTGTTGGTTTCTCCTTGCTTACTGCAGATGGCAAACGAGGGGAACCAGATGACAGTCTCTTAGAATTGCAATGTCCGGTACTCTTTGTTAGTGGACAGTGTGCAAACAGATCTTCGTAGGTTTCATATTCTAAAACAAGGCAGGGAAATAAAATTTGTCTTTATTGCGCATTTTTTAAGGCAAGAAGAATTGGAAGATCTCAGAGAGAGAATGCGAATAGAAACGGGTCTTATAGTCGTAGGTTCAGCTGACGATTACCTGCGCATAAGTAAAAAAAAGAAGCAGGCAGAAGGAATCACACAAGACGTCGTTGACCGATGCATTGTTGTAAGTAGTAATTGTAAATACAATTAATATTAACTGTCGATTCAAAAAAAATTTTAGGACGAAATTGGGGAGTTTATAGGCAGCATTATGTTGTCACCGGTACCTCCTCAGATTCGCCATTCACCTGTAAATCTCCCCATAGAGGGCCAGTCAGCACCCAAGAGAATCAAAATTGAAAGGAAACGAAATAATTCCAACGACAGTTCCATCGATAGTGAACCTCCTAGTCCTACACCTAGAATAGTTCGTCCTGGTAAATCAATTACTTAAATTTAAATGAAATTAATTTACATTTTTTTTTTTTATTTTTAGTTGGAAGACCTCCAGGATCCAAGTCGAAAAACAAACTGGAATCTCGTTGGGCAACACAATTATCCCAAGGTACCCCTCCCATTATTAATATTTCTCCTCCTGTAAGTCCAAAACCACCACCCGTGATAACACCTACACCTTCCGAATCATCTGTTTCTGAGACAACACCTACTGACACCTTCTTATCACCCCTTACACAAAAGTTTGAAGCGCCCACTAATACCGCTCAGTCGTTGGCTGTTACAAACACATCCACGTCGCCACTAAAACCATCTCAAGGTAATATAAATGGTCACGATAGCTTCAGGTGCTTTTTATGAACTATATAAATGTTTAAACTAAAATATGTGATCCAAATACATAAATCAATTTTATTTTCAGCTGCTAAAATGCAGGCCATGGGAGTAGGACGCCCGCTAATGGGATCGGGAAGTGTTATTAAAAAAGACTTTAAAAGTAACGCTCCCAAAGGAACTAGCATTAAAGGTATCGATTTATTAATAAATAACGTTAATAATTAATATGTAATTTTATTAATGGTTGTTTAGTTTTGGATAATGTTACAATCACTCCTGGAACACCAGCAAGGTTTTTCTCGAGTCATGGGAAAGCCTTAGACGTAAATAAAATGAGCAGAATATCAGGAAATTATGGTAAAGATAACACCGGTACTTCATTTGGTAATATGATGTTAATGGCCGAAGGAAAGTTAAAGTCCTCTGGGACAATGATTAGGGGAACCGGAAACACTCCTGTTATTTTACCGGTTTCCAAGAATAAACAACAAGTCGGACCAACACGTAAAGGAGCAGGACTTGATTTGGTTTCTGTTTTTAATTAATATTTTACAGGTTACACGAAGTACATAACGTCAAAGCAACTGCCTGTGAAAAAGCCAGTGAATCTCAACCAAACTGCCCCAGTATCATCATTTAATGCTACTCTATCACCGCCCACCAATTTGACCTCCCAGGATATTATGGATCTTCCAATAATTTTTGCAGACGACAACCAAATGCTGACACACAACACCATTCAACCAGCTCCAACCGAATTCGTCCAGCAAAATATTTCGAAACCGTCTCTACCTCCACCACCTCCGCCTCCTGCTGCTACCACACCAGGAAAATTGATTTTTATGAACAAATCGTCAGCGTCCGCGTCATCTGTCAGCACATCCACTCCAACAAGCATCATTATTACCAACAGTTCTCTTAAGAGACCTGCGTTATCGGTACCTGTAAGAGCCTCAACACACCCTGTTAAATATACAAAGATTATCTTATCAAGGGCCGGGACTTCTTCTACGATTACAGAAACAAAGAATGGAACAAGTCCTTTAAGTATTGAGGGAAAGTTGAGTGGACTGCCTGCTGACATATCAGTTAAAAAAGTAGAGGTACCAAGCAACAAAGGTACTGATAATTATCTAGAACCAATCGATTTGGAAAAGGAATTGGTTGCCACAACAGTACCCAAGCCTAATTATGCTCTTGTTGGGAGAAAAGTTGTAGAAAAAAACAGTATTAAAACAGAATCACAAAGAGAGAAGAATGAGAACCCTTAAATAATATATTTCCTAATATTAAGTTATGCTGTATTTTGCATTTTAGTTACTGTGTAATTTAGCACATAATAATAAAAACTGCTTCTTGTATTAAAATAAAACGTTTCATCAGTTACTTAATTATCTTAATGTATTTACACAGAAAGAAAAATAACGAAACAAATTCTTTAAATACCTTTTTTATGCACAACTAATATGCCTTTTAAAAATGTCATCTAGTGATTTCTCCATCGCCTCATTTGTTCCCCGTAAGCCATCAACCACCTGTTTACTCCAATTAAAGTATTGATTAATTCTGTTCTCATCCCAGTCTACTGGAGGGCTGTTTTCTAAATCCCGAAGATTATATAGTTTATCTGCAAGTTTCACCAATTTTGCTTCATAGGTTGAATTAGGAGCATGCTCTACTTGCAATTTTTTTCTGGTTTCTTTTGTAAGGGACTTGTCGTCTGTAACTTCCCTGACAATATTGCACACTTCAACTCCAAATTCAGTTTCTATTTCTTCAAATGTTGTGTCCGTGTCCTCAACTGTATCATGAAGAATTGCTGCTTGTAGAACATGTATGTTGTCAATTTTTGCTTCACTTGTTAGTATATAAGCTACTCCTTAAATATAAATTACAAGTAAACAGATTTCCTGTTATTTTATATTATTTATTTACCTAAAGGATGATTTATGTATGGAGTCTGAGCTTCATCTTTTCTTCTTTGGTGCTTATGCTTAGTCGAAGCAAAATTTACTGTCTTTATAAGTATTTCTGCAACTGACATTTTAATTGTTATGTAAGAACTTAGAAATGTATCTTATAATTATCTTGTTTTTTGTAAAAATTTAATCAAACATATGTATATACAAAACGGTAAGTTTGTCATACCACTTAACCTAACATCAGTTTCGAACAAAAAGAAAAATGGAACCCCGTGTTGCCATATCGCGTAAAATATTTCACCATAACGGAAAACCTAGCTTAAATTAGCAACGTATGGCTAAATAAAATTTTTTTCTTTCTATGGCATCAAATCTTGTGTAATTTTATAACAGTAATTTTTTTCGTAATGGCTTATATGTATATACGCAGACAAGGGTGTATATGAAATTAAAAATAACATACTTATTATGTACTTAATAATACACCACTCCTAAACTATCAACTTCACTTATTGCATGCGTTGCCTCATTATCATTTAACTTGCAAATGGATTGTTACTTTCACGAATCAAACAATATTACACAAAAAACACTTTATTTCAAACTTTTTACGGAAGTACAGACCCAGGCAGTCCAATTAAATACATCATTAAATTACACTACTTACACTCTAACATGAATTAAATCGTCCTTCATGATGGAACCAATTTAAGGTAATCTTAAAAAAATATTGAGAACGTTCGTGAACGTATTTATTTCTTCCTTTTTGTTGTTGTATTTTGTCAACAATGCAATAAACAAAAGACAAAACTAAATAATCGACTGTTTTTTTTTGTTTAATTTCCGTTCTTTTATTAATTTCAGATTTTTCGCATTTCGGTTGATGCGCTACTTTTCGCAATCTCTTTGTTGATCAGTAAAAAAATTAAAAGACGACTCTTGTAAAAAAAACGAAATCAACGAACATAAAAACTTATGTTACTGTGGACACTACTTAATTAATGAGGCGACGCGAAAACAATAAAAATGGAATGATCAAATTATTTTTTTTAAACTCCTGTTCTCTTAACTCGCTACTGGATGAGACCTGTAACGAAATGTAATCGTCCTGTAATCAGTTAATTACCGCATTTTAATTACGTACCGAACGAACAGTACCAATGCACAGAGAAAGAAATTAAAGGTGGGTGTAGTTGATCGAGATAGAGATGGATGATGAAACGTAACTTAATAGGGTTGATGCCTCTGATTCCGGCCACCACCACCGCCACCTCTTTGCTTGCCACCCGTGAAGTTTCCAGCACCTGTAAAAACAAGATAACAAAAATGTAACATCGCATCGACAAAAAAACAAAGACAAAAACACAAATAGGGCGTATTATACGACGATAAAAACAGAAACAATCTCCACCCTCTATACACAACAACAGACAATGTCTCTACAGTTGTGAAAAACTAACAAAAGCAATAGTCTCAGGAAAAAAACCAACACCAATAAAAATAAAAACTTTCGATTTTATACTTAAAACAATAGTTAAAATATAGCAAATTTAAACACTTAATAACAAAACACTTTCTGATATTGGAAGTAACAAAAGAACAATATTTAAAGATGCTACGTTCTAATTTTATTTTAACGCGACTAATGTTTACAATAAAAAGTAATTGGTGTGGCATCGAAGAACAAAATGCAAATATACAAGACTACGAACTTTTAAAAACGAGAAAAAAAATAACACAACAGTATGTAAGACAAACTAAAAAAATTAAAATTGTAAACCAACGAAAAAATAAAAAACAAGTGATAAAATAGTCAAGTAGTAGTGGTATTTACTAAGGGCATTTTATATTACGTTTCTATTAAAGCAAATTATAGTTAAATTTTGTTTTTAATTTTTTTTTGTAAGTGATCAGTACCTTTGCCACGTGCCACACCACCTCTTCCGCCACCGTAGCCGCCTTCATAGTTACCATATCCATAGTCTGCCACATTATGCAAACAAACATGGTCAGTCAACGAGAAATTTCACACTTTCATATCACAATATTCGGTCGAATTATTATTCGATTTAATTTAATTAAAACGCGTAAATAAAATGATATAAATAGGTATCAAACGGCCGATCAGAAAAACAGTGGCTTAAACATGTACATACAGGTACAGGGCGCCTATTTCAACTAAGTATTTTAATTTACTGTCAACTAATATACAAATTTATATAAACTACTGTAGACACCCTGTATATATGAACAACAAATTGTAATTTCGCTTAAGGGTCCTTAAAGATGTATTTACATTAACCAATAATAATTCATGAAAACTTTGCTGTAACAATAAATTGTAATTCTTAATGTGAATATTTCATAATACCAAAACATTTATAGTAAAAATAATCGCGTTTTATAACCACAAACCGTTTACTTTTCGTAGCTTTTTAAAATCGATTCAAATTTACGAATTGAAAAAAAAATGACATGCAGGGATCGGGTGACAAGAGACGGGGTATGTGTTCATAAAACTGTCCTTTTCGATGTGATAAACTCTTTATTATCTCCTGACAAAAAATAAAACAATTCTTCGTGTCTTATCAAAAGAGACAAGAGACAATAGTATATATTTTGTTATTAATATGATTATTTTAATTATTTCAAGCCGAACACAGGATCGAAACGAAAACAAACATTTTACAGAAAAAAGAAACTACGTAGTCCATTACTTTCTTTTTTTTTTCTCTCATTAATTATTTATAGATAATTAAGTTGTGCAAAAAAAAAGAAAGAAAAATGGAAAAATTTAGCAGCGTTTTGTCACTGTGGCAATTATAATATAAACACATCATCACATCATAAACATGGTCAGTTTTTTGTTTATATCAACTTTTCTTTCTGATCGAGGAACAACGATGAGATATTGTTAGAAACAAAAGACGCGAAACGAATCTAGTGTGCTATTTAGTCGAGTAGGAACGGCGACGGTAAGAACGCGAAATTGAAAACAAATGAGAAACAAAAACCGCAACAAAATCTAGTGTGATGGTTGACGAAAAATTTTCGAAAAATATACGCAATATGTATAGAACACGCTTTTCTCTCCCGAAAAACACGAACGGCGAACGTCAACTTGCCGTAATTAATAGTTTCAATCGGACAGCACATACACAAGTGTGGCAAAAATGAAATTAAAGGATAATTGGTAGTCTAATAACAGGAACAAAACAAAATAGTTGTTCAATTCAAAACACGAAACAAAAGAGCAAAAAAATTACAATAAACTAATGCGATCTCTACTAAATTATTTTTGATTATGCAAAAAATTTAATGATTGGGTTGATCGATAATAATTTGCGTGCTATTATCGTAGTGGTTTGTAAATATATGTAATGATAATTTTTTCTCTATTAATACGATAATTTATAACGTTACGAACTATTATCACAGCAAAGGGTCATATTTGCTAGTGGTGTTGTTGTTGTGTTGGTTGTATTTACCATAATTGCCAGAGTAATCGTAACCGCCGTATCCTGCTCCGTAGCCTCCGTAGCCGCCACCGTAGTAGTCGTAGCCACCGCCGTAGCCGTCATAGCCGCCGCCGTAGCCTTGGTTGTAACCACCGTATCCCCCGTAGTTCTGACCCCAGTTCTGGGCGTAACCGCCTCCACGACCCCGACCACGGCCCATTCCTCGACCGCCCCCACGGCCACCACGCATGCCCATACCCATACCCATCGCGTCAGGTTTCGGCGTAGCCTTTTTCACGTCAACCTGAAGACAAGAAATTAAATTGCAAAAATACATGTATTTACAAGAATAAATTAATTGAAATTATGTTTTAGGATATCAGATAAAAGAAATTTCGTCAAAATTACTATCAGTAGCAGAACTGACAATTATAACTCATCATATTGAAGAAAAAACAATCTCACACATTTAAATTTATTGAAAATAAAAAAAGCGTTAAGAAAAATTAAAGGAAAAATTAAAAAAAAATTACCTCTTTATCTTTGATGGTCTGCTTTGGTGTCTTTAATAACTCGTTCACAACCTGTTCCGAGTCAAAAGTGATAAAACAGAAGCCTTTTCTTTGGTTTTTCGTCTTATCAAAAGGCATTTCTACTTCTACGATCTGTAATACGAAAAAAAAAACATACAGTATTTCTTTTATCATTCAAAAACCCTTGCTTATTTTTAAATACAAGGTGGCCACTATTATTTAGAAAATAAGATCTTTATAATGTAGGTCTTCCTATTCATAATCACAGATTTTTTGAACAATTTGAAGACTTTAACAAAACATATAGGGGAGGTTCATTTAAACTCAACATAATAAGTAACAAACTTTTATGTAATTTATTATACCAAAAGAGCGACTTTTTAGCAGCTAATTGTTATAACTTATGTAAAAATAGTATATTGTATTTCCTCCACAATGACAAATATTATTCAAAATTGCAACATAATTAGATTGAAAAATTACTCCTAACTAGCAGTCTCCTAACTTTATTTATCTAAATTTTCTTAATAATTTTTTATTTTTAAATTTATCTTTTAATTGCTCAGTATATTTTCAAAACTATTGCAAAAATAAATCGTTTGATATTCCAGGAAAAGTGACCACTATGAACTATGAAAGTGATTTAGAAGCAACAGCACTTACATTTCCAAACTGTCTAAAGTAGTTCTTGATGTCGTCATCGGATAGATCAGTGGTAAGACCACCAACAAAGATTTTCCCGTGTCGTGCTTTCGCCTTTTTGGGATCAACCTTCTTGTTGTTAATGATGTGATCGCCGGCGGACGAAACTTTGTCGATTGCTTCGGCGGTATTGAAAACGATGAACGCGAAGCCCCGCGACCTGCCTGTATTCGGATCTGTCTTAACGTTAATACTTTCGATCTCGCCATACTGGCCGAAATGTTCCCTAAGTTCTTCTGTAAAACGAAAGCGAAAAAAAAATTAACCCTCTAAAATCGAATTACAAAAATTCAAAATGTTGTCTTTTGAATTTTTCATTATGGAAGTACGTGTATATATATATATATGCATACAACTATGAAATAAAATATGAACTTACTTTCTGTAGTTTCCCAGCTTAAACCTCCAACAAATAATTTTCTGTGAACAAAAAAGTGATAATGAGAGGAAAATAGATCGATCGGCCGTTTAAAGCATCCTAAAATGACCGTTTCTTTCTTACTTTTTAACAAAATTAATGTACAACTTTAATAATTTACAAACGGCTAATCAGGTGTAAAAGAAATATGTACTAATAAAAATTGAGCAGCAAAGTGAGAGACAGAGAGAGAGACTGATCCAAGTTCGTTCAAACCGAAGGCTATAAATCTTGACAACAAACTTATCATCATTCAAACGATAAGAGGCTAAAAAATGTGTAAAATAGAAAATCTGAAAATTTAAAGTCCAATTTTAACTGCAAATAGACTAGAGAAAAAATTTAAAAATTAGGTCAGTTCTTAATTGACGGCCCTTTAAACGAATTAAAGGCAATTTAAGAATGTGACGAGTGTGTTACTGAGTGACGGGTAGTAATGCCCAAGGATAAATACCATGGGTCCATGACACATGTCCACTCGGGTCCTCTCAGCTCCTTTACACCATTGGCTGACACCTGAAGGAAAGGAAGTCTGGTTAATGTAAAGACATCGTTCTTTAAATCCTGTCAGCCTACACCATCACGAACGAGACTTAAAACTTTACCGTGAAATAGTACTGATTGTGAGATTCGAACATGTCTTTACTTTAATTCACTCATGTAAGACAAGGCAAAGGCTTCGGTACGACAACGTCAAGAAACAGTACAACAGCTGAAAATAATGGAACTTCCGAATATTGAAGGGGCATCGTTCTGCGCAATCCTTTACAAATTTAAAAGATTAGATTTGCTGATTGACAACACTTGTGTGTGATCCGCCATTTTCCCTTTTCCGTTTGGTTCGGGTTCAGAAAAATCGAAGAATTCGTAACAAATTAGTTACTGACAAAAACAACAAAATAAAAAATTAATCGGTTACAAAGTCTACAAGTACAGTTAGATTTTAAGCTAGAATAGAAAACTGAACCACCAGAATCGAGATGATTCAAGAATAATGTTTACTAACTATACTCGGCCGGTCATCAAATACTGTTGTGAAAAAAAATACAAATTTAATTCCTATTTAACAGTTTCCTACATCGATATGTCTCAATAAACTAACGAATTGTACTAAAGCATTGCTAAATAGACCTACCTGTCGTCGTCTCGGCCTGGCGTATCTGCACTTCCACTGTCGGCCATTTGAGACGCATCTCCTGCGCCTCCGTTTTGCTGTTGTCCATTCATTTGGTCATTCTGTTGGAAATTTTGATCTGCCTGTACGTCCTGTGAAAAGTCCTCTCCGTTTTCCATAGGACAATCTTGATTTGCCATTTTTTTTCTCTAAAAAGAGCTTAAATTTTTCCTGATGAAAATCTAACACTTCACTACACAACTTACTCCAAGAAAAGGACGCTGAGTAATGCTAAACGACCGCAATCGATGAGGGCGCTTCAAATCGTACGTTTCAGCCAATCAAATTCAAATACAACCGGAAAAGAAAAAGAAATAAGCAACATAAGAGAAAGATAGAATATGCTCGCTCCCTTCGGTGGAAGGTAGGATTATGGATGAAGAATCGGTCATGAACTGGCATGACCAGCAAAATTTTTATTTCCATGTAACCTTGAAAAGTATTAATGTCATAAATGGCGGGAATTATTAAAGGCGGGAACCGCTTAATTTTAAAAACTTTTTATTGTAGTATTTCAAGTGGGTTAATTAAAAATTGAATAACGAATCATAATTAAACGTAGGTTTATGACTTTACATGAAAATTTCGGTAGGAGGGAAGNCGAAAAGCACTAATTCCAATCTTTAAACAACTATAAAATAACATTTTACTCGCCATATGGTCTTACTAATACAAAGTATACCAAAAAATGTATATATTTGATTTTTGTACAAATAAAATTAATTTTGTTATACTAAAACGAAAATACGGCATTATTTCTACATAATTTGCATTTATAGTATGTTAGACCAATGAAATTAACTTTTAGAACTCTTTAGAAATGTTTAATTATTAAGAAAAAGATGCCCTTTCGTTTTGAATGCTTTCAAAATATCAACGATGAGAAATTTTAAAAAAAATCAATAAACAAAAATGCAAAAAGAATCCTGTTAAATGTGTATGATGCTTAAAGTTATGCTCCAAAAAAGAAAAAATGTGAATGCATAAAGAAGCAGTTTTATAAGTGAAACTTTAGCATCATTTACATTTAGGTCATTTGAATATTTTTTTGTAAAACACTGAATTCTTTTGAACATACTTTTTGTGTTGTTCATTTTTCTTAATGTTCTGTTAGGATAATTTTTTTTTTTTTCAAAAGGGCAACTGTTTCTATCAAATTTTCTTAATAGAATTTTTAACTGTGAATATAGATACAAAGTCATGGTTTAATTAAATAAGGATTCTAACTTGCCTATACATTTATTTCTGACTGATTATTTATATCGACAGTACATAGCGATTCACTTAATAATTTTCTCCGCCCTATTTTCCTTCGTTATTCGTAAAGTAATAAGGAGTTTCAAAAACGACTGTTTTTTTAGTGGTTTTTCTAAAAAGTAGTCAATCAAACTAATATATTTTAAACGAAACATTTCTTATTTATCTATAACACTAATCTAATAAAAACTTCTATTCAAAATGTAAAATAAATAAGAACAAATATTTTACAAACTTCTTTATATATACACATGCTGTTCTTATTTACTTTTTAAACAGTAAATTTCAAAAGAAAACAGTAATTAATAACTTACTTNAAAACTATTGCAAAAATAAATCGTTTGATATTCCAGGAAAAGTGACCACTATGAACTATGAAAGTGATTTAGAAGCAACAGCACTTACATTTCCAAACTGTCTAAAGTAGTTCTTGATGTCGTCATCGGATAGATCAGTGGTAAGACCACCAACAAAGATTTTCCCGTGTCGTGCTTTCGCCTTTTTGGGATCAACCTTCTTGTTGTTAATGATGTGATCGCCGGCGGACGAAACTTTGTCGATTGCTTCGGCGGTATTGAAAACGATGAACGCGAAGCCCCGCGACCTGCCTGTATTCGGATCTGTCTTAACGTTAATACTTTCGATCTCGCCATACTGGCCGAAATGTTCCCTAAGTTCTTCTGTAAAACGAAAGCGAAAAAAAAATTAACCCTCTAAAATCGAATTACAAAAATTCAAAATGTTGTCTTTTGAATTTTTCATTATGGAAGTACGTGTATATATATATATATGCATACAACTATGAAATAAAATATGAACTTACTTTCTGTAGTTTCCCAGCTTAAACCTCCAACAAATAATTTTCTGTGAACAAAAAAGTGATAATGAGAGGAAAATAGATCGATCGGCCGTTTAAAGCATCCTAAAATGACCGTTTCTTTCTTACTTTTTAACAAAATTAATGTACAACTTTAATAATTTACAAACGGCTAATCAGGTGTAAAAGAAATATGTACTAATAAAAATTGAGCAGCAAAGTGAGAGACAGAGAGAGAGACTGATCCAAGTTCGTTCAAACCGAAGGCTATAAATCTTGACAACAAACTTATCATCATTCAAACGATAAGAGGCTAAAAAATGTGTAAAATAGAAAATCTGAAAATTTAAAGTCCAATTTTAACTGCAAATAGACTAGAGAAAAAATTTAAAAATTAGGTCAGTTCTTAATTGACGGCCCTTTAAACGAATTAAAGGCAATTTAAGAATGTGACGAGTGTGTTACTGAGTGACGGGTAGTAATGCCCAAGGATAAATACCATGGGTCCATGACACATGTCCACTCGGGTCCTCTCAGCTCCTTTACACCATTGGCTGACACCTGAAGGAAAGGAAGTCTGGTTAATGTAAAGACATCGTTCTTTAAATCCTGTCAGCCTACACCATCACGAACGAGACTTAAAACTTTACCGTGAAATAGTACTGATTGTGAGATTCGAACATGTCTTTACTTTAATTCACTCATGTAAGACAAGGCAAAGGCTTCGGTACGACAACGTCAAGAAACAGTACAACAGCTGAAAATAATGGAACTTCCGAATATTGAAGGGGCATCGTTCTGCGCAATCCTTTACAAATTTAAAAGATTAGATTTGCTGATTGACAACACTTGTGTGTGATCCGCCATTTTCCCTTTTCCGTTTGGTTCGGGTTCAGAAAAATCGAAGAATTCGTAACAAATTAGTTACTGACAAAAACAACAAAATAAAAAATTAATCGGTTACAAAGTCTACAAGTACAGTTAGATTTTAAGCTAGAATAGAAAACTGAACCACCAGAATCGAGATGATTCAAGAATAATGTTTACTAACTATACTCGGCCGGTCATCAAATACTGTTGTGAAAAAAAATACAAATTTAATTCCTATTTAACAGTTTCCTACATCGATATGTCTCAATAAACTAACGAATTGTACTAAAGCATTGCTAAATAGACCTACCTGTCGTCGTCTCGGCCTGGCGTATCTGCACTTCCACTGTCGGCCATTTGAGACGCATCTCCTGCGCCTCCGTTTTGCTGTTGTCCATTCATTTGGTCATTCTGTTGGAAATTTTGATCTGCCTGTACGTCCTGTGAAAAGTCCTCTCCGTTTTCCATAGGACAATCTTGATTTGCCATTTTTTTTCTCTAAAAAGAGCTTAAATTTTTCCTGATGAAAATCTAACACTTCACTACACAACTTACTCCAAGAAAAGGACGCTGAGTAATGCTAAACGACCGCAATCGATGAGGGCGCTTCAAATCGTACGTTTCAGCCAATCAAATTCAAATACAACCGGAAAAGAAAAAGAAATAAGCAACATAAGAGAAAGATAGAATATGCTCGCTCCCTTCGGTGGAAGGTAGGATTATGGATGAAGAATCGGTCATGAACTGGCATGACCAGCAAAATTTTTATTTCCATGTAACCTTGAAAAGTATTAATGTCATAAATGGCGGGAATTATTAAAGGCGGGAACCGCTTAATTTTAAAAACTTTTTATTGTAGTATTTCAAGTGGGTTAATTAAAAATTGAATAACGAATCATAATTAAACGTAGGTTTATGACTTTACATGAAAATTTCGGTAGGAGGGAAGTAAAAAGCGAAAATGCCTCATTGTAAAGTAATATCAGCAGAAAGATAAAATATTCTTTTTTTATTAACGCTTTTTTGCAAAATTTCAGGAAATTAAATTGGGCAATGTTTGGAGATCATGTAATAAAATTCGATCGGCTATTTTTCGCGTTGGTTTGAATTTGTGGGAATATTATTTGCCATTGGACCATGGAAAAACAAATCTTATTACAGGTAAATAATAAAAAATACTCATATTATTCCCTTCACTAACCGTATTGACATTTTAGAATCGCAGTTTACTTCAGTACTATCGGGTCCTTTAAAAATAGTTTTGGCGTTATCAGATCAAGAAATTAGTGAACTTGCTGATTATTTTAAAGTACCTGATGGTCGAATATTGTACAGGCAGTTATGTGAAGTAATTCATGGAAGTGGTGAGTATACATTCCGCAAAAATGTACAAAAGATCTGAAAACGACGCGATTTTTTAAAAAAGTTCCAGATTTTTCTAAAAATGAACCACTGGTAAGCGGCTTGGAATGGGAAGACCCCTTGCAAGTTAACCGCCTAAGTGGCACAGAAGAAAGAAGATTAAGCGTTCTTATTACTAAAATAGCGTCCATAGTTAATCTTAGGAAGTTATTGTTAATGCCCTTTTTCCAAGATTACGAATTAGTAAATATTTGCTCTACAAGTTACTCCTAATTAATTTAATTGAGTAATAAATTGGTAGGTAACGAAAAATAATGGCACCGTTACAATAGCTCATTTTGCGCGTATTTTGGATTACTTGAAAATTTTGGTATCCGCAGATGATTTTAATCTTTTAATTAAAAGATACCAAAAGGATGGATATACCATAAATTACATGGCATTTGTGAACGATATAGATAATACCATTAAGTATATGGAAGCGTATGGAATTTTGGACCTTGGAGGAGTAAGGTTGCAAAGTCTTTAAAAGAAATATTTTATTCTTTCTTTTTCAAGGATGTTGTAAGTCAATTTCCTGGAAGAGTAATATCAGCTGAATTGCCAAAATTACCTCGACCAGAAATTGGAAAAATTTTGGCTGCCTCGATTTTCGGAAAACAAAGCATTTTCCACCCTGCTCTGGAACCGCCGAAAGAACAAAGAGATCTAATGACTCTGATGACAAGAATACAAAGGCATATACTTGAAAACAGAATAAGACTTTCGGAATTTTTCGAAGTAAGATAATTTATTTATTTTTCTGCAGGCATTTGTACCAAGTGTTACGTGCAAAGTTTTAAATGTTTTTTTTTTTAATATTAAACTGAAAAATTACAATAATTTTGTCATACAAGATTAGATTATTTTCAAATAATTATTTAACTTGTTAGGAAGTCCAGTGGTTTCTTTTTAGGATTTTGACCCCCTGCGATGCGGCAAAGTAACGGTGTCACAATTTCATCGTTGTTTGGACGCGATAGGTATAAGTGGCCTTCACCGATTGTACCTGTCGTTACCCGAAATTGAAACGATCGTAACTCAGTACAAGGACCCCATTGACGCTGGAAGAGTTTGTTGGAAAACTTTTGAAGATGACGTAAATCAAGTGTTCACTACTCAGGTAAATCCACAAACAATAAAAACAGAAAATTAAAATTAAGAAAAAAGCGATCTTATCCATTTATCCACTAATACTACCTTTTGAAAAAGCTGTAGGGGTTTTGTATTTACATAGTGGCATCATAAACTATTTTAATTTGTTAATAAACAATTATACATATAGGAATTGGAGAAATGTCCATCTCCAGAAATTGAAAAACCCCCCCAGGAGGTGGCTAATCTTCCTAAAATGGGTGCAAAAGTTTGGGATAACGTGCAACCCCCAATGAGAGATTTATGTGAGGAGGCGGTCGAAAAAGTCAAGAACAAAACTATGAAAAGAGGCATATTACTCAAACCTTGGTTCAGAGACTATGACAAGTGATTAATACTATTTAGTTAGGAGGAAAACTTCAGTATATAAATCTTTTTTTTTTACAGGAACAATAACGGTCATGTATCGAGGTCCCAAATGCGTCAATCCATCCTAGCGAGTGGAATATTATTGTCAGACGAAGAACTTTATGCACTCGAAGAACGATTTAACGACGATGTTGGTTTCAATTATTTCTGGTTCCTTCGAGAAGTTGAACCAAAAATGGAAGAAGAACCTTTGGTACTGTTTGTTACCATTATTATTTTATGGCGCGTCAAATGAAATTTAATCGAGGGCCGTTAATAAAAACAATAACATTTTTTTAATACTAATTAATTTATAGTACGCTGGATATGTGGAAGAAATGAAAAAGGTGAACGCGCCGAAACGTCCGCGACCGGGCACAAACGACGAAAAGGACATAATTCAAGTGTTAGCGAAAATTAAAGGAAAAGTCGTCAGAGAAAGAGTTAATATTATGCAATTTATGAGGGATTACGATAGATGTAACGAGGAGGTCATTCACAGAGCAGACTTCGAGAGGGCTTTGTCCGCTGCTGGTTTTGCCCTAACACCCTGTGAAATGGAAACCATAACAGAAATGTATGTTTGTATATTCACATTTAAATATGAACATTTTTTAAATATAATTTTAAGATTTTCTTCACCGAAACGTTGCTGCTGCGTTGATTACAAGAGATTCTGTGAAACTGTCGAAGAAGCATTTACCCAAGCATGTCTTCATAGGGCTCCTCTAATAATACCATTACAACACGTTCCAGCAAAAGACTGTACACGAAACTTCCTCAATTTCGATGAGAGACAAACTGTTAATAACGCTTTGCAAAAATTATGCAAGAAACCTGATCTCAAGACGAATCTTATGTCGATCTTTACTGTAAGTTTGAACCTATAACGTATATTCAGCAATGATAATCTTTTGCAGTTAATTTGAATACATACATAAGTGAAAACTCATTTTTTATGTATTTTTTATTAACCAGTATAAGATTTAAATAACATTATAACACAATGTGTTGTTTTGTTTTTTAGGATTACGATAAAACGAAATGTGGTACTGTGTCCCAGCATATGTTCATGAAGGCCCTGTCACTCAGGAATATGGCCGATATGATTTCGAGGAAGGAATTCGATGCGGTCTGTAAAGCATTTGGGTTCGAGAGAGGTATGAGGGATGAAGTGGACTACAGAGCGTTTATGAAGCTCCTGGACATTTTACACGCCAATGATAAACATCTACCGTTCTAAATTATCATTAATAAATATTTTAAGGAAATTTAAGCAGGTATACTTCTCTGCTTCCGTGTTCCATCTGTTCATTATTTGTCTTTTGAAAAATATTATTTTTTTAAAATAAATAAAAGTAACAAAATACAAAGTGTTACTTCTTTATTTTCGATTTGTCATTTTCAAAAAAGTATTTAAAGTATTTTGCCCAACAATAAATAATTCCAAAGGAGCAATACACTGACGTAGTCATCAGGGGTAAAAAAGGAAGCGTTTTCGACAATCCTAAAAAACTATGGATAAAATTTTCGTAAAGAAACAAAGGTACTAAGGAAAACAAGTAGAAACTTTCGTAAAAGTTTAACAAAGGCAGTGTGTAGTGCTGACGTTTGCGTAAAGGGAACAGATAAGATAAACTATAAAACTCATAAGTAGTGTATACAACATACAAGAGGACTTTAACAACTATCAAGGATCGGGGAAAAAGAAGTGGAAATAATGAGTAATGTCCCACAGCAGACAATAACAGGAATATTTTTGCATCTTCACGATCAAAGATGGACAAAATGCTGTAAATAAAAAGACGTTGACAGCTTTTGTTAATCATTAATTAAATTATTAATTTCTACCTTAGTGGTATTATTGTCATCAATATGGCCTTCTCATGAACGTGCCAACCAAACAGAAAAGATGTTAATGAACACAAAATTAAACTTCTTACAAAATTATCACGGGAATTACCATACGACCATAATTTAATGCACCCAGGCAGCATGAAGAAGGCGGTTATGATTAATGTAACAAATGGTGTGATATTTGGTAGTATGCTATGGGAAAATTCCTGCACCAGACCACCTGTCATCACTGCAGGAGATGAGGTAACATTAAATCCCATTTGTTTTGCTGCAAATGGTGACAAATTAAAAAAACAATACGAGTTATAAAGTTAAGCTGTATACGCGCCTCTTCATACCTGATATAAAAGCACCTTTATCAAGTACGTTGTAAACAGCCCAAATATTTGGGGCCCAGTATGCATGGCACAAGCCCCTTTTAAATGGAAACAAACGTGATAATACCTTCAAATATTAAACAGTAATTATTTGAGGCAAATATTTATAACTGAGGCTCCAGAATAATACACCTTCAAAACTCACTTTGTTTGTGTTGTCTTTTCTTACTGTAACATTATCCAAAGCAATCAAATAAATCCAGTTACAGTTCGGTTAGGATACGTCAGGTCACGTGTTCCTAAATGACTTTAACCGAAGAATGCTTTTATTTCATTACTAATACAATCGTAAGGTACAATAGGAAAACGCAACACAAACGAAGTGAAAGGCCATTATTGTATCAATACATCCAGCGTATCTATACATGTATAACTCAAACGTCATTATTATATTTGAAATTGAGTTAAGCAGAAAATCCCGTAGATTTCTGTAAATAATAGCCATAATATAATGTTTGAGTCAGTCGGCAATTCAATTTTTTATAAATGTATATATAATAGTGTCTCTTTCACCATTAAACATCTACATCTACCCTACAGAATAATTTCGAGTACAAAAAAATTAGTTTAGAGTGATATTTCTCTGGAGCCCTATTTCTAAATATTTGCCTTATTTATCTATAACACTAATCTAATAAAAACTTCTATTCAAAATGTAAAATAAATAAGAACAAATATTTTACAAACTTCTTTATATATACACATGCTGTTCTTATTTACTTTTTAAACAGTAAATTTCAAAAGAAAACAGTAATTAATAACTTACTTGTCCTAATTGATCAATAAACGGCAAATAAGTTACTAAAAAGACTCCAATTACAACTGCTCCTAATTTAGCAGTGTTTATAAAAGAGAAAGAGTTGAGTAAGTCTTTGAAACTGCTACTTTTGTGTACTTTATCAAAGCAATAATTATGCAAAAGGTACACAAAATATGTGGGACCCATGTAAATATAAATATGTTTTAAATTTATTAATATTGTAAACCAAAACGCACCTTTTAAGTACTTTCCCTGAAGAATTAAATTAATTAATGAATATACATGCTAAGATTGAAAAATAATTGCCTGAATCATATTTGCAACAGACAGTAACAGAATACCATACAAAAATCCATTGTACTGAAAATGTATGTGATCTACCATTAACAATCCTACATTGGAGATTAACAGTAATGTTAAAACAACTTCAGTTTTCCAGCCACTTTTTAAGGACATGCTACACCTAAATTTTCAATTTTTCACTGTAATTGAGCTGACAAGAATTAAATTTATTAGACTTACTGATGTGTTCCATAAGCATATACCAAGTCAGTTAATATCACAGACAATCTTTGAAACAGTACAGTAGCCTCAGAAGCATAATTTAGGTTATCTAAATGCAACATGTTGGGATCAAATAATTTAGCTACATACGATAAAAAACATTCGAACCAAGCAAATAATGGAGGATAATCCAATGTCCATTCTGAAGTATCTTCAAAATACCATCTTTTAGTAGGCAAATTGTGAGTTATTGCTAACCAATTTCGATGTACTTCAAAATCGGTTGAATGGCTAGAATTGAACATCTTCTCATACTATTTCAATGCATTAGCAATTTATAACTCACTAAGATGGCACAAGCAGTAATTTAACACAAGATGTAAGTGTATATTCACATTTAAATATGAACATTTTTTAAATATAATTTTAAGATTTTCTTCACCGAAACGTTGCTGCTGCGTTGATTACAAGAGATTCTGTGAAACTGTCGAAGAAGCATTTACCCAAGCATGTCTTCATAGGGCTCCTCTAATAATACCATTACAACACGTTCCAGCAAAAGACTGTACACGAAACTTCCTCAATTTCGATGAGAGACAAACTGTTAATAACGCTTTGCAAAAATTATGCAAGAAACCTGATCTCAAGACGAATCTTATGTCGATCTTTACTGTAAGTTTGAACCTATAACGTATATTCAGCAATGATAATCTTTTGCANTTTTTTTTACATATTATATTAATGTTAAAATGTTCTTATCTGTTACTGTTTTTTCTTCAAGAAATTCATTGGGTTATATTTTTACTATATATTTACATTAGTGGTTTTGACAATCAACATAACCCTTGTTTTTGTGATAGTTTAATATTAGTAAAACCCTTTTATTAATAATTAAAAGTGAAAAGGATAAATATTTAACTAATCATCTAAATTAATAGAAAGAGATGGTAATAACAACTGTCATTTACACATATAAAGATGGTAATGCATAGGGCATTGTTTACATGGTTTATAGTGCTTATATTTTTCGTGCTTCTTTGTCTTCGACTTGAGTCACGAACACATTGGAATTGGTTTATAATATTTTTACCTATGTGGGTTTACGATATGATACTACTGATAGACTCGGTTGTGAACATCATTATCCATTGTAAACATGAGAATCTATGGACAATTTTAGAAAATAAGAATAATTTATTTATCCTTGTTGTGTGCTTAAAACTTACTTTTCAAGTAATAGTATGCTTAAAACTGGAATATGAATTCTTAAATTTAAGTATGTATCATGTTCTGATACCTTTCTGGATACTATTACCTATACTCATTATTGAAGTTTCGCTCACATTATTTAAGGATACTAATGTAAATTATAATATTTAACATTTGAATTAATACTTACAAAGCATACTACCCTACAANGCCTTATTTATCTATAACACTAATCTAATAAAAACTTCTATTCAAAATGTAAAATAAATAAGAACAAATATTTTACAAACTTCTTTATATATACACATGCTGTTCTTATTTACTTTTTAAACAGTAAATTTCAAAAGAAAACAGTAATTAATAACTTACTTGTCCTAATTGATCAATAAACGGCAAATAAGTTACTAAAAAGACTCCAATTACAACTGCTCCTAATTTAGCAGTGTTTATAAAAGAGAAAGAGTTGAGTAAGTCTTTGAAACTGCTACTTTTGTGTACTTTATCAAAGCAATAATTATGCAAAAGGTACACAAAATATGTGGGACCCATGTAAATATAAATATGTTTTAAATTTATTAATATTGTAAACCAAAACGCACCTTTTAAGTACTTTCCCTGAAGAATTAAATTAATTAATGAATATACATGCTAAGATTGAAAAATAATTGCCTGAATCATATTTGCAACAGACAGTAACAGAATACCATACAAAAATCCATTGTACTGAAAATGTATGTGATCTACCATTAACAATCCTACATTGGAGATTAACAGTAATGTTAAAACAACTTCAGTTTTCCAGCCACTTTTTAAGGACATGCTACACCTAAATTTTCAATTTTTCACTGTAATTGAGCTGACAAGAATTAAATTTATTAGACTTACTGATGTGTTCCATAAGCATATACCAAGTCAGTTAATATCACAGACAATCTTTGAAACAGTACAGTAGCCTCAGAAGCATAATTTAGGTTATCTAAATGCAACATGTTGGGATCAAATAATTTAGCTACATACGATAAAAAACATTCGAACCAAGCAAATAATGGAGGATAATCCAATGTCCATTCTGAAGTATCTTCAAAATACCATCTTTTAGTAGGCAAATTGTGAGTTATTGCTAACCAATTTCGATGTACTTCAAAATCGGTTGAATGGCTAGAATTGAACATCTTCTCATACTATTTCAATGCATTAGCAATTTATAACTCACTAAGATGGCACAAGCAGTAATTTAACACAAGATGTAAGTAGTACAGACATAAAAATCATATTAGAATTGGATGATATTTGGATACAAAACTACAGGCAAATAACCTATTCATCGAACCTATTTGTTTGGTTAGGTAAAAAACATAGATACAAAGATAATAGATATACAATGTGGTGGTTATATACCCTACAGTTATTTTATTAAGGGATTTTTAAAACGAATTTGAAAGAAAGATAATTTAACTGAAATAATCAGATTAAATATCTAATTTGTTAAACTTCTAATTTTATATATTTTTTTTACATATTATATTAATGTTAAAATGTTCTTATCTGTTACTGTTTTTTCTTCAAGAAATTCATTGGGTTATATTTTTACTATATATTTACATTAGTGGTTTTGACAATCAACATAACCCTTGTTTTTGTGATAGTTTAATATTAGTAAAACCCTTTTATTAATAATTAAAAGTGAAAAGGATAAATATTTAACTAATCATCTAAATTAATAGAAAGAGATGGTAATAACAACTGTCATTTACACATATAAAGATGGTAATGCATAGGGCATTGTTTACATGGTTTATAGTGCTTATATTTTTCGTGCTTCTTTGTCTTCGACTTGAGTCACGAACACATTGGAATTGGTTTATAATATTTTTACCTATGTGGGTTTACGATATGATACTACTGATAGACTCGGTTGTGAACATCATTATCCATTGTAAACATGAGAATCTATGGACAATTTTAGAAAATAAGAATAATTTATTTATCCTTGTTGTGTGCTTAAAACTTACTTTTCAAGTAATAGTATGCTTAAAACTGGAATATGAATTCTTAAATTTAAGTATGTATCATGTTCTGATACCTTTCTGGATACTATTACCTATACTCATTATTGAAGTTTCGCTCACATTATTTAAGGATACTAATGTAAATTATAATATTTAACATTTGAATTAATACTTACAAAGCATACTACCCTACAATCTTATTTTAATAATATACTACCCTTATATAATTTTTTTGTATATTTTATTTTAATTAGCAAAAGGACTCGGATTAATTATTTTTTATTTATTTTTACAGTACAAAGAGAATTTACAATTAAATCTACTAACTCAACACATAGTTTCTGTGACAAAAAATATACACAGGCAAAT
>NW_020438895.1:477669-485681 GCF_000699045.2 Agrilus planipennis
TTTTTTTTTTTTTCAAAAGGGCAACTGTTTCTATCAAATTTTCTTAATAGAATTTTTAACTGTGAATATAGATACAAAGTCATGGTTTAATTAAATAAGGATTCTAACTTGCCTATACATTTATTTCTGACTGATTATTTATATCGACAGTACATAGCGATTCACTTAATAATTTTCTCCGCCCTATTTTCCTTCGTTATTCGTAAAGTAATAAGGAGTTTCAAAAACGACTGTTTTTTTAGTGGTTTTTCTAAAAAGTAGTCAATCAAACTAATATATTTTAAACGAAACATTTCTTATATTTTTAAATACTCATAAAATATATCTTTTAAAATAAGAAAATACCTAGGAATTTCGTTTAATGTTTATTTGACTACGCTTTTATTAAAACCGTGGACTCGTATGTACATTTATTTAAGACAAAATAATTCTTAAGTCTATAAAATCCCCTACGATTTTTTTTTTGAAACACCTCTTTAACTTTAAAAATAGTGGAAAGAAAAGTGGGGTGGAAAATTTAAATGAATTGCCATGTAAAAGCAAGAAAAAGATCTAGGTACCGGTAGAATTTATTTAGAGAAATACTGAAAATGAGAATTTATAGTTTTTCTTAAAAGAAAAACAGTAACAGATTAGAACATTTTATTACTTAAAAACTTGTTCAATAAAAATATAATTACTATAAACAGTTTAAACAAATTAAACACTATTCATTTTTAAATTAATTTCCAATCCTAGGACAACTTTTTTTTTTCGACACACTGATAAAGTAGGACTTCTTACTTTGAATCAAAACAATTTTCTCCCGGTTCGTCGCGTTCATTCGCATTATTTTTATTATTCGCCTACACCAACTACAGACAAACCACCTGCAAGTTGGGTCGAGGACGAAGACCCTACGGCCATCTTTTGTACCTGTTCTTTGACTACGGGGTGGAAGTACGGATGGTCCATAGCTTCCCTGGCAGTCAAGCGTTCCAAATGATCGTAACGCAACAGTTTATCCAGAAAGTCTAAAGCCTCAGGGGTCACTAAGTGTTGGTTGTCACCGTTCACAAAACGTTCCCAGCGTTTCCGAGAGTGTCGACCAAGAATGTCGTTGAATCGTGGATCCAATTCTATGTGATACTTTTCTAAATACTCGGACAGTTCTTCCGTACCTAATACTTTTGCTATACGCACCAGCTGGTCGTAGTTGTCGTGGCCATGGAAAAATGGCTCCTTTCTGAAAATCATGGAAGCCAACATACATCCCAGCGACCACATGTCCAAAGAGTAATCGTACATCTGATAGTCGACTAAAAGTTCAGGACCTTTGAAATATCTAGAAGCTACACGTACATTGTATTCTTGGCCTGGATGATAGAACTCAGCCAGTCCCCAATCTATGAGACGTAATTTTCTTTTCTCATGATCTATCATGACGTTGTGGGGCTTCACGTCTCTGTGCATGATTCCCATACTATGACAATAGTCTAGAGCTTTTAGTAGTTCATAAAGGTAGAAGCGAATGTCGAAATCCGTTAGGGTTTGATATAGTTGCTTGAAATCAGTGTTGTTAACATGTTCAAATACTAGAGCAGGTGTTCTGGACACTGGATCTTTGACAACAGCCAATAGATTTATTATGTTTGTACCACCTCTTAGATTTTCCAGTATTTTTATCTCTCGTTTAATTTTCTTCTTCTTTACCGGTTTCAATATTTTAACTACGCACTTTTCGCTGTTGGTAACATTTACAGCTTCGAATACTTCACTGTATTTGCCTCTTCCAAGTTTGCGAACGAGTTGGTAGTCGTCCTGTTGGCCCCATTCTACATTATAGCTTTCGTAATCCCAGTACGACTGAGACTTATGAAGATTAACATCGGCGTATACGCGAGCCTGGCTCGCTACTGCCATCTTTTTCTTGCAGACTCTGCTAACGTCTTCTGTGTTACTTTGGACTAATCTGCTGGCATACGTACGGGCTATTTCGGTCACTGCCACTGCGAGAGGATAATAACTAGAGTACAATGTTATTGCATAATTTGTATGTATGCCTACGTCTTTCTCAGATCTCAGCACCTACACTGACTTGAGCAACTTTTTCTTAATCTAGCTCATGCTGGAAGAATGAAAAATTGAAAACTATATGCTCTCAAGTAGGTGCCTGTACAGGTAAGTTACAGAAAACTATAAGACCACTCTTCTTCTTGTTATAACAAAATATAACTTAAGAGCATCAATTTAAAAAACTTCCAAGGTTACAATTATGCATCAACAGTCAACTCTGTTAAAAACTAGTTATTTCTTTTTAACCTGATAATTTCTGTCAATAATCTACTAATATGGATTTTAAATGTACTTTAGATGGATAAAATTAGCACGAAAATAAGTTTTATCAGGTTTTATTTTCGATTTGAAATCTTTTTAATATTAGAGAAAAATTGGATTTCTGTTTTATAGCTTCATTGCTACTGGTTTACTGTAAGGGTGCTTGCTAAAAACTGTCCATTAATGCACATCTTTTTTAAACGACAGGGATAAAATGGCAAAATCAGGACGAATAATTGATGAATACGTTATAGTGTTATAAAAGCTCGCAACTAAATCATAAAAATGTTTCAAATATCAATCATAAGCAATGTGGTAAAATGGAAACTTCAATCTCAACATGAACTTGCCATTATCGATCTATATCTACATTTTTGGCTTCTGAAGCAATTTAAAGTTAATTTTACGAGTAAATGATTACCTTTAGCACTGATTGTGGCACATCTTATTAAATAAAGCATGTAAAACCAAGCTTGGTGTATAGAAAATTCAAGCAGTACCCGAACATAACCCTACTTTTCGAAAATATTTTGACAATCGTTATTTTGACAAATTTGTAAATCTACTACAACTACCATAGCCGTAATAATAATCAAGTTTAATTTTCAAAATAATAGGCAGATATGATAATGAAACAGAAACACGTAAATATTATTTTTTAATTAACTATCCATTATGTTCACAAACAAAAATATGTATATTTTCTAAATTTTATAGCTACTGTTGATACTGCCACTGCCACTCCAAAAATGTTTCAGTAACAGCTGATGTGACAAAGGGTTGTTTTGTTTATTTTTTGCTCGTGGTTTTGTGATTTTGAAAAATATTTTTATAAGGGAGAAAGGAAATTCATTTCAAGGTATCAATGAAGTGTAATTTAGGTATTTACAAAATATGGCAAACGATAAAAATATCTCAAATATAAGATTCAATCAAGATCAGGGTAAGATTTTTTTGCGTGTTATTTTAACAAAAAGCACTTATTTTAAATCTTACTTTATAGGATGTTTTGCCTGCTGTATGGATGGTGGTTTAAGAATTTATAATGTTGAGCCTTTAGCAGAAAAGGCTCACTATGGTATGAAAAAAAAGTAACAGTTAACCTTTAATTTTAGTTCAATTTCAATGTTTCAGATATTGATTTAATGGGAAGTACATCCCAGTGTGAAATGTTACATCGTACAAATATTATTGCCATTGTATCTGGGGCGCCTAGGCCTAAATTTGCTGATAATGTATTAATGTTGTATGATGATGCAGCAAAGAAATTTATTTTGGAAATAACATTTCCATCATCTATTAGGGCTGTCAGGTTGCGCAAAGACAAGTAATAACTCTTGCAAATAATTCACAGCGTTTCGCTTTTAACAGATAACACTGATTGTAGATTAGTAGTGGCATTACTTAATCAAATACATGTGTTTTCATTTCCAACCCCATTACAAAGGTTGTTCTCTTTGGAAACCAAAGAAAATCTTAGGGGACTTTGCGAGGTCACTCCACTGGCTTCTGCAGAGAAACAGATACTTATTTTTCCAGGGCACAAAGTTGGAAGTGTTCAAATAGTTGTAAGTTACATAATGTTTCAGAAAGTTACTTTTTGTAGACTTGAAATTTTGGCCATCATCCTTTATAAAATCCTTTATAAAATACCTATTGAAGAAGTGAAGATTTATTGACAGTGTTTTATTTTTGCACTTTAAGGGTTTAACAGGCACTGAAGGGGGAGTTTCAAATGCACCTGTGTGGATATGCGCTCATAGAAATGAATTAGGTTGCATTGCTTTAAACCAACAGGGCACACGAATTGCCACAGCATCTAATAAGGGAACATTAATAAGGGTTTGGGATTCTTCCACCAGAAAATTGTTGATTGAATTGAGAAGAGGCTCTGATCCAGCAACTGTATATTGGTAAAAATGGTTAAATTAGATCTTTAGAATGAATTTGGTTTATTTAATAATAAATTAACTTAACAAATTTCTTTTACAGTATAAATTTTAGTCGAGATTCAGATTTTTTGTGCTGTTCTAGTGATAAAGGAACTGTACACATTTTTGCTATTAAAAATGCAAATTTAAATAAGCGCATGACGTAAGCACAGACATTAATGTAAAAAGATTTTTCTAAATATTTCAATTTTAATAATTACAGACTTTCAAATTTGGGTATTTTGGGGCCCTATGGTGATTCCCAGTGGGCATTGGCTAATTTCACAGTGCCCCCCGAATGTGCCTGCGTTTGTGCTTTTGGACCAAATAGTTCAGTTATTGGTAGATGTTTTGTTTTATAATATTATACATTCAATTTAGCTTTTATTTATTTTTAGCAATTTGTTTAGATGGAACATTTCATAAATATGTGTTTAATGCAGATGGGAATTGTAACAGGGAAGCATTTGATGAGTTTCTTGATGTCTGTGATGATGATGACTTTTTATAAGCTTTAAGAAAGATTGTTATTATATTAAAGAATACTTAAGGTAAATTAGGATTTATCTGTTTCAAATATATTATGTAGATATAAATTTAAAAGGGACAGTTTTATTTATATTTACAGTCAAGATGATTATTAAAACAAGAATTAGAAGTACCAAGAAGATTCAGTAATTTTACTATTTAAAGAATCTCTGACCTTTTAGTTATATACACGACCTCGCGAAATGCTCGTCAGCTAGAACTCGGAACTTCTTTGCACAAAATTTTTACTAAATACATGCATTCTTATAGTGCATGCTTTAGTCACATACACATGAAAAAAACAATTAATTTAAAAACATCTTTTTATATATACAATTTCAATAAAATTTTATATTATTTTTATTGTGTTACATTACTCCTAAAAATCTTGCTAATCATTAATGCAACGGTCCATTCAAGGAATACCTAAGTCAATTATAAACGAACATAAAACGGCTCAAATACTTAACTGTTGAATTAATTTTTAATTATTTTTCTCGTGGCCTCAGTCCTTCCCTAGCCTTTTGTTGTAGTTCTTCTGCAATATTGTCTATTTCTGGAGCAGCTCTTACTAATTTCATTAATCTACTTACGGTATTTTTTGGTATTTATCATTGGATCAATTACTATGGGGTACATAACTAATAAAAGAGCCCCTATAGCCCCACCAATAAACAACGCATATCTAAGGCCTTTTAAAGGACGGTTCATCATCTTAATAGAATATTATATTCTTTAAAAAAATATGTTCTGCATTTATACAGTTACTATTAATTCTTATATACTGTATTATTAAAACGAAAGATCACAACATTGAATACGCATAACCTCTAAACTTTAAAAATCATCTGTAACATAGATAATAGATATACAAAGGGTAATATTTGCAATATCAGAGAAGAGAGACGTATACGTAATATACAGGATGTTTATTGAAAAGTTAATAGAAAAATAGAGTATGTAATAAATGTCATATTAAAATCTTTAATATAGTCGTTTATAGTGAATCACAGTGAGTACATTAATATATTCATTTAAATATATCACAATAACAAATAAAAAATAACACAAAATAAAAATTACCATAGATTACTTATGGTTAAAGGAAGTGGTAAGTTCTCCATTTGACAGCCTTCTGAAAAAGGGTAATTCGTCAATGGCATCATCAGCAAACTTTGGGCAATACTTCCGGGTATGTGCGTTATTTCCGGTAGCACCGCATAAAGGGCATACATACTTTCGTAAAATAGGGCACATAACAGTTCCGTTTTCATTTTTAATTTGATGACCAGTATAAATGGCAATCGGTTCGCCATTCTTTTGACAAAATTTGCAACACATGTTATTTTCGTCTTTGCCTTTGCTTTTAGTTTTACCTCTTTTTATTCTTTTTGACTTTGTGAACTCTTGTGTAAGTTGTGACCCTTCGGAAAACGTGGTTAGTGCAGAATCGTCAGAAAACTGTGGCAGTGTAAGCATAGGCGAAAATATGAATTTCTTTTCAAACGATGCGGTGGAAAGTTCGCAGGTTTGTGTGAAAGGTGCTATTTCTTCGGGATATTTCACTTCCCCTGATTTACTTGGACTGGATGCCATTATTGGAGAAAAGGTATTAAAGCTTTCATTTGTTGAATAACCTGACGAATCCAAAGAATTTGTACTATCTGCAACTAATGAATGACATTTTTTAATTGGGTACAATTATGGGCTATGTTATTTGATATTGTTCTTTTTGGAACAAGTATTTCTGTGATTTCGAGTATTTGAAATGTTTTTACACATAATAAGTAACTTGTAAAAACAATGCTTTAAAATATTTTATCATAGTACTTAATACGTAATATTCATTTAAATTACCTGATTGGGACGGTACTAATAAATCTGCAGTCAAATTTGGAAAGAGGCGGTACATCTCGTTGTTTAAACTATTATCCGGATAAAAACAATTATTAAAAGAAAACCCTGCATTACTTTCATTTAACGATTTGCCATTTCCTTCATTATTTTCGAAAGACATGTTTTTTCTTTTTTAGAAAAATAGTTGTAGAGATTACTGCCGTGCAATTTCTAAATTCAAACTGAAGAGTGAACAAGGTACAACAAGAACAAAATTGAAAAATCGGAAAATATGGGGAGTTTTAAACTAAAGCTATAATTCAAAACTTCCCCTATTTGCCTACTTCTTCTAGGTTCTTAATACCTATCGTATCATAATGTCCATTACATTTGCACAACTGCCAGTTTTTTTTTTGAACCAATAACTGTTTCGTAGAAGTGTTTTTCCTTACAAAAATCTAAACATTTGTACATTTTACTGAAATATACCATGTATTGTATAATATGTATAGATTATAGAATGTCTATTTTCTGCAATCATCAAAGGGCCGGTCTTTAAAAAAAAAAACGGTAGGATATATGAAAATTCGTACAAGTACCTTCTGTACAAGTAATTTGAGTCTATAGTCCAAAAAATGCAATTTATTTAATTATTTCGAGATGTTTTACGATTTATTCAATCGATTTTGGGAGCTCGGCTAGTTTAGGACAATATTTACAGAAACAGGAGATATTTTTAGGGAACCGTGGCCGAAAAGATATATTCCACACGTTAACTAAATTATGCATTTTCGCTTGTGCGGCATAAAAAGCAACAGGCGGCATGAGATTGTCGGCACTTTTACAATTGCATTAAAAACACCGCCAAAGAAATGCCCAATTTGCGAATGCAGTAAGCAGTAAGGCAATGAATAGTAAAACTTCCCCTATTGACACAGTCTCAATTCATTTGGTATTTACAGGGTGAACGTTGACAACTTTATCTATTGTAGTTTATTTTTATTGAAAATATGAATTCATATATATATATATATATATCGCAAATTATTGAATTAACTATTACGGTCAAAAAAAGATGGACAAATAAAACGTATAATGTATTTTTACTTATTTTTAACTATTTAGTAATGTACAAAAATATATACAGGTTTATGGAAACAAACAATTTAATCTCAACAAATTATAGTACCATGAAAGCATAAAACATTAGTATCTGTCCCAATTGTTGACATTATTCCTGCTAGTCTAAAAAATTAACAATATTAAAGGAGATAAACAAATGAAATAGAATATAAAATATACGTAATAAGTATATAAATTTTACCTGAGCTCTGGGTTCAAAGTCGGCATTATCTTCGATTCCTATTAGGTCTGAATCACCGCTTGATATACTAAAAATAA
>NW_020438895.1:486681-499131 GCF_000699045.2 Agrilus planipennis
ACCGCCGCAACCGCTATGTCCCTGCATTTTAAATCTGTAATATCTTCGAAAATATTCATTTAAATTACATGCTGTAAAGGGCCATATTGATTAAATGCACAATGTATTTAAAAGTACTTAATTGGATAAGAATTAATGCTGTATTGCCTACAATCGCTTCGTAAATAAGTCATTATTTCTCATAAAAAGTAAAGGATAAAAATGGTTATGGTGGGTTATCCCTAAGGGATAGACATGTACCATCGCGGACTTTTTTGTAGACCCTTTTAAGATGTACAATATTGTAGTACATTATTTTGATCTGTCTCGTAGGGTTCAGCCAGCGTTTGCAATGTAAGCGCAAAAAATGTGTTGATTTACGACATCACATTAGAAACCTCTAAAATTATCAGTGTTTGCCTACTATATTATGCATGTATTATACATATAAACCTTCCGCTTGAATCACTCTATCTTTAAAAAAAAAACCGCATCAAAATCCGTTGCGTAGTTTTAAAGATTTAAGCATACATAGGGACAGACAAGCGGGAAAGCGACTTTGTTTTATACTATGTAGTGATACTCTTCAGTCTTCAGCTATTTTTAACTTAGTTTCTTAACTAGATAATTAGGTACTCACAAAATTACGTCAACATATTGTCCTTTAAAAAAATAAAAAGTTTATTCCGCAAATTGTGACCAACTTTTTGCAAGAATGATTAGATTTAAGTATTAATATTTATTCGGGAAACAAATATTGGTTTTATTAATTATTACGTACGATTGTATTGTGCTCGCATCTACGACTTCGTTGTTTTCTTCGTCTATAAAGTGGGTGATAACGTCTGTTTGATCTGTTAGTGTGTTACCGCTGTTGTCTGTACTTGGTTGAATAGATTCTATGTTGGCCACGTAATGCAAAATATCTTCCAAAACGGATATGATCTGTAACAAAAAAAAAATAGATTATTGCTATAATAAATAGACAAACGACTAAAAATATTATTACTACTTACGGTACTATATCTTGCTCTAACAGTAGACTGGCTGGCTTCAAATGTGAATCTTACCCTGTTAGATTCGGAAGCGATGTAAATTTTAACAGACGTTTCATCAGTATGATTTGCTGTTAAAAAAATGTATTTTTTATGCGTTATTTTAGATAGTCTTCACCGTTTAATTTCGTAAAATACCAAAAAAAAAATATTTTTTTTACCTAAATCTGTAACAATCGCTTGGAAAGTAAAATGTCCGAGCATACTTGCTAAAACTTGAAAATTGAGGGTAATATCTCCCGTAGTTCCATTTACTATGAAAGGGTTATTAATACCCCGTAGACTTGAGTCAGATATTTCTAATGATTCTTCATCTATTGAAAATGTGAGTACATCTATATCCAAATCGTAGGCCTGAACGGAATATAATTTTATTAATACCACGTGTAATATGATATTATATTAGTCTTTTGTTTTTACCTCCAATGTTAATATTCTACTTCCAATTGTAGTCGACGTTGTTACACCTCCAAAATATCGGGAACTGTTGAAATGTGGTGGATTATCATTAACGTCCAATACCTCGAATAGAAATTAATTTTATTAAGTAACAAAAGCTTATAAGTTGTGCAAATTAACGAACGCCCATAACGTATTCGTAATGTGAGAATGAATTCGGTTTTGACCTTAATCTGGCCCTGGTTGTGACTTGCAGCTCTATTTCTTCAAAAAATTTGCTAGGTTGTTCTTGAGGTTTTCATAAGTTACCAGTAACTGTAAACGCAATTGTAAAAGACTGAGATATATCTGACGATTTAACTAAAATCAGTTTTTACGTACAAATCAAGAACGATTTCAAAAATATTGACATGCTCTTCACTGTTTTACAAAATAATTGTTTTATTCGAATCGAAGTAAAGAAAGTTACAACCAGGACCGGACTAAAATAAGTGAAACAGTTGAATAAAATAATTCGAAGTGGTCTGTATTCTGTCGAAACTGCCAGACGCGGATCGCGGTTTCGATCTTTTTGGATCTCATCAGCGCGTCGCAGGCAGCTCCGACAGAACACAGACCAACTTGTCGTATTTGTCGTATTTTCTGAAACAGTTGAGGTTAAAACTGGATTCAGTCCCCATGAAAGGGTGCAACGTTATGAACTAAAAGCTTGAAACTGACACAATAATAAATTAATAATATAATAAATACCTCTATGAAAATTGTCAAACGCGCAGAAGGGCTGGGTGACGCTGTACCTTTCGAACTTTGAGAAGCTTGCACTGTTAGTGTATGAGAATCTATCTCTTCCCGGTCCAACATTTTTACGAGGGTAAGTTCCCGAGTAACTGAATCTAGTACGAAACAATCACCCGTACTATCAGTTTCGATTAGGTAATAAATGGGGAATTCGTCCCACGCGTTCCCATCGGCATTCCAATAAGCTGGAGCAATGATTTCGGTGGTGTTCAAACCGGTAGTGTTTTCGTAGAACGATAAATTTTGAGTTGACTGTGAAAAAATCGGTTCTGCCGAAAGGTCGTGAAATCTAATGTTAATGTTAATGTTTGAAGTGAACGGTTCGTCCCCTGAACAGTTACAATTGGCCATGATTGACAGCTGAAAATAATTTTCAATTTTGTATAAAATTATTAATACGTTTTAGGCTAAACTGAATTTGTTATCCTTACTTCATATTCGCTATTGTAATCTGGAGTACTCGTAAGGACGAGTCGAGCATTACTAACTGCTGTTTGTTGGAAGGCGAAAAACGAAGTTTCTTCACCACTGGAGGTTTGTTCTAAATCAGAACAACGTACAGTTTATAAAGGACATTTAAGTTCTTGATCAGTCACGCTGAATTTGTACATTTGTTATTGTTAAACTTACCCTTTACTATGGAAAATTGAATATCCCATTTTTCGCCTTGATTATCTGTAGCCGAAAAAGGATCCAATGTTTCCCTATTATAGAGGTATAATTGGGCATATGATGTTTGAGTCTGTCAAAAGTAAAATACTTAATTTGGAGTATACCCCCAATATAAGTTTATGATAAAATTACCTTCGATAAGTAAATGATGCTTCTGTTTTGCGGATAAATAATTGTAGGAGCTTCGAAATTGTACTTTTNGAATAAAATAATTCGAAGTGGTCTGTATTCTGTCGAAACTGCCAGACGCGGATCGCGGTTTCGATCTTTTTGGATCTCATCAG
Source organism: Agrilus planipennis (assembly GCF_000699045.2). Classification (NCBI taxonomy): domain Eukaryota; kingdom Metazoa; phylum Arthropoda; class Insecta; order Coleoptera; family Buprestidae; genus Agrilus; species Agrilus planipennis. Next base: position 489,869 of record NW_020438895.1, read on the forward strand.
CGCGTCGCAGGCAGCTCCGACAGAACACAGACCAACTTGTCGTATTTGTCGTATTTTCTGAAACAGTTGAGGTTAAAACTGGATTCAGTCCCCATGAAAGGGTGCAACGTTATGAACTAAAAGCTTGAAACTGACACAATAATAAATTAATAATATAATAAATACCTCTATGAAAATTGTCAAACGCGCAGAAGGGCTGGGTGACGCTGTACCTTTCGAACTTTGAGAAGCTTGCACTGTTAGTGTATGAGAATCTATCTCTTCCCGGTCCAACATTTTTACGAGGGTAAGTTCCCGAGTAACTGAATCTAGTACGAAACAATCACCCGTACTATCAGTTTCGATTAGGTAATAAATGGGGAATTCGTCCCACGCGTTCCCATCGGCATTCCAATAAGCTGGAGCAATGATTTCGGTGGTGTTCAAACCGGTAGTGTTTTCGTAGAACGATAAATTTTGAGTTGACTGTGAAAAAATCGGTTCTGCCGAAAGGTCGTGAAATCTAATGTTAATGTTAATGTTTGAAGTGAACGGTTCGTCCCCTGAACAGTTACAATTGGCCATGATTGACAGCTGAAAATAATTTTCAATTTTGTATAAAATTATTAATACGTTTTAGGCTAAACTGAATTTGTTATCCTTACTTCATATTCGCTATTGTAATCTGGAGTACTCGTAAGGACGAGTCGAGCATTACTAACTGCTGTTTGTTGGAAGGCGAAAAACGAAGTTTCTTCACCACTGGAGGTTTGTTCTAAATCAGAACAACGTACAGTTTATAAAGGACATTTAAGTTCTTGATCAGTCACGCTGAATTTGTACATTTGTTATTGTTAAACTTACCCTTTACTATGGAAAATTGAATATCCCATTTTTCGCCTTGATTATCTGTAGCCGAAAAAGGATCCAATGTTTCCCTATTATAGAGGTATAATTGGGCATATGATGTTTGAGTCTGTCAAAAGTAAAATACTTAATTTGGAGTATACCCCCAATATAAGTTTATGATAAAATTACCTTCGATAAGTAAATGATGCTTCTGTTTTGCGGATAAATAATTGTAGGAGCTTCGAAATTGTACTTTTCGATTAGGAAATCTAAAGTTTGGTTATAATATTGAGCAGAAGGAAACGTTCCAAAATCGTGTGTCTAAAAATTGTCATTGTATATGAATTATTATTTATTGTATGCACTCATTCGTTCAGACTGAGAGTTTACCTGGATTAACACTTCGTAAGTTCCAAAGTGTCCCTTTAAATCGTAATTTGTACAAACGGATGCAATTTGGGTTTCGAAATTCTCATCGGTCGTTACAGTGAACATGTCTTCAGGAGGATTAGAAATAGCATCGCTTCTTTTGGAAATATCCATAATAGTAAAGGCTATTTTGGTATTATCAGTACCTTCTTCGTCATAATCGTAAGCTATCAAATTTCCTATACAATCGCCCTTTCAAAAAGAAAAATACGTATTTAAAAGTATGAAGAGATGTGATGGAAACGATGGAGCAAGACGAATCATTCGGTGGATGTTGGGGTTTCAAAAAGGAGAGAAGGGTAAATGGGAAATAAAATGGATAAATTTCAAACGAAAATAATGTGGTTCCTCCATACATAGCTAAGAATCGTGTAACTTACCTTGAGTACGTTTTCCGAAGTTGTTACTGAAGTATTAGTTATTTTTGGAATTTGATCGTTGATATCCAAAAGATTTACTTGGAAGTTGGAGTTTACGGCATGAGAAATTCCTGTAAATTTATTGAATTACAAAAACAAAAATTGCGAATTATTAAATGGCATTATAACAACCTGTGCCAAAATAGTTGTCAGTAACTGTAAATGCAATTGCAAAAGATTGTGTCCCAAAATCTCTATCGAGTTCGTAATTTGAACGTTTGCGCACATAGAAAAGACCTGATAATGGATCAAAGGTGAACAGTTGATATACTTCTTCATTTTCGGAACTTAGTGTAAAATAAACTTCGTTGTAAGGACCTACAATAAGATAATTTTATTAGGGGCCATTTTATTATGATTATGAAAAAATTGGGAAGCATGTTCGTATAGGTGTCAATTAAAAAAAAAAAAAACAGCTGAATACTCACTATCTCGATCTGCATCAGTAACTTCAATTAAAGTAACGCTTGTGTTATCTTCAGATTTTTCATAAATTTCAAATGGTTTTGAAAGGTTTGATTGTATAATAGGCGTATTATCATTTGTGTCGATAATAAAAATGCTTATCTAAAATGGCAGGAAAAATTGTCAAAAGAATTAATTTTTTTTTGTGTCGACATACTTCTGCTTCAGTTATCCAATATCCGTCCGTTGCTTCGACAATATAATTCAAATAGTAAATTGGGATATCTGCATCAATTGTATTACTACTTTTAACCGTTAGTTGTCCAGTATTGTTATCGATTAGAACCCAATCATCTGGCGTTTCATCATCAGCAGATCTAGGAAAATTAATCAAAAAAATTAATTGTTCCTTATAAACTTCTAACGTTTTTTTATTGGCATCAATGTTTTATTAGACAATTTTATTGTACAAACCTTAAAGAATATGATACCACATTGTAATTAACACCATCAGCATCGGTAGCAGTTATGGTACCTATAATGGTCCCAGCTAGGGCATTTTCTACCACGCTGTTATTTGCAGTTATAGAGGAATTGGTAAATATTGGTGCATTATCATTTAAGTCGATAATAGATATAGAAAATACCACTGAAATAAACATTCTTATGAAAAACATTCATTGGCAATAAATTGTACCGTAATAACCCAGTGGTAACCCCTCAGCAATCGAAACTATTCCTTAATAAGTAGGCAAATGATTTAATCACCAGTTAGTTCCAAAATATTATACTGTCTGTTATAAACTATCCCAGTTACGAATTTTACGGAGCCCCAGTCTTTAAAATGTTGAATTGGTAGCCTTCGGGAGCCCCCAAGCCATCTCTCCCAAAAAACCACAGGTTGGTAGTAAGTAAAAGCAATCAGATTTAAAATTTGGTGCATTACGTTTTATCAAAACTAATGTTGTTCTGACTTTTATGTCTGATAGATTTTTAGATTTTTTTTGTCAACTCCGTGAATGATCTAAATGAAAATTCGTCAGCGAAAGTACACTAGGGGCTCCTATTCGGAAATCTGGCACTCCGAACAAATACATGTAGTACTAACAAGTGTTGAGCAGAAATATATCGATAACTATGGTAACTATTGATAATTATCGATTTATCGATTTTTGTTGTTATCGATAACTAATAACTAAAATCAGTTATCGTCCAATATTAGTAGTTTACCTTTTCGTGGTAAATCTTATGAAGTACGACCTACTTACCAGTGGCAGTTCCATCATTAACTTCTTGGTTTAAATCTTCTACTTTCAATGTGAGAAACAGTGTGTCGAAACGTTCATAATCAGGTGTATTATTTGCAATGATTTCGTTGACGGTTAACACGGCTCTCGCGTAACCTCCTGGGCCTTCACTTATATTCTTAGTTTCCACTAACACCGAACTATAAATAATAAAATTAAACATTAGATATCGAATTAAAAAAAAAAATGAAGCATTAAAAACATTAAAGGCGCCAGGTATTCTTAAACGTGTAGGACAAAAGGTTAGAGATCGTATGTTTAAGCTATCATATTTACGTAACAGGAAAAGTGTTGGAGGATTATAAACGAAACGTGGTCGTATTAATAGGTACCTAAAAAGAGAGGCGCGGATGGGTGCGAGACATTTAGAACAATTAATTTAACTTCCCATGCGTCAAAAATCTTATCAAGAATTGTACAGAGGAGGATGGGAAAAAGGGCGGAAGAACTATTAGGGAAAGATCAATTTGGATTTACAAGAAATAGAGTAACGCGGGAGGCTATTCTAGCTTTACGCGTACTAATACAGAGAACGATAGAAAAAGGAAATAAAAACTTTTGACAATGTTAAATGGGACAAGATGTTGAATATCCTTAAAAATGTAGGGATGAGTTAAAGAGACAGGAAAGTGATACTTAATTTGTATAAACAGTAACAAGTTGGAGCAGCAACGTTGAGTATTAATATTAAATATTAGGAAGGGAGTCAGGCAGGGATGCACACTGTTACCGGTTCTTTTTAATCTATACATCGACGACGTGATCAACGTCATCAAAGACAGTAGGGATAGGTATGCAGGGACAAAGAATTAGTATGCTTAGATTTGCAGATGATGTAGCAGTATTAGTAGCAAGCAAACAGGAGTTGAAGATATCTTTAAATAAATATGAAAATAAAAAAAAGTTAAACAAAAATCCTGGTATGGAAGGGAAGAAAAAGTAGGGAAAGAGCGAATATAAAGATAGGAGACGAAAAATTAGAAGAACCTGCTGATTTTCGCTATCTAGGAAGTCAGAACGGAAGGAGTAGTAGGTATATAAAGCAGATAGCGCAGGGTCGAGTAGCACACTACCTCCCTTGGGGGTGTCTTTAGAAGATTTCCCCTCCTCGAGGCTAAAATAAACAAAAAAAAAAGGGTCGAATAGCCTTCAGTAAAAAGAAGTCACTTCTATGCTCGCGAATGGTTAATTTAGAAATTCGAAAAAGATTGTTAAAGGTGTGTTTGGAGCGCGACGCTGTACGGGTGCGAAACATGGACGGTGGACGCGGCGGAAAAGAAAAGGTTATAAGCGTTCGAAATGTGGTGTTAAATGCGAATAATGAGGATAGCGTCGATAGAGAAGATTAGAAATGACGAGGTATTAGAAAGAATAGGAGAACAGAGGACTCTATGGAAGTCAATAAAAAATAGGCGAGATAGATTAGATTAGATTACTGTTCGCAAACAGTTAAGGATATGGGTATATGGGTTGTTTTAGTTTTAGGGAAATGCGAAGAATAGCTCAGGATGGAAAAGAGTGGAGGTGTGTGTCTAACCAGTGTTAGGACTATAGACCTTATGATGATGATCAAATTTGAATAAGAAGCTATTGCTATAGTTATAAATGAGAAATTAATGTTCTATTTAAATTTGCTTTTCTTCTTATAAATGGGAAAAGGCTTACGCGGCCAGTAAGTGAACTGGTGCTGTCCTTATTCGAGTCCAAAGGCTGTCGTCGGTTGGAGTTGCTTCCAGCATCGGAGATGGAAGGACATCTAAAGAAGCTCGCGACTATCTAATCGACGACCGCCTTTTGACCCAAATCAAGATAGCAGTAACTTCTTACTTTAGGTAATACTGCGAATCAACGCGTTGTCCGTATTTGGTAGCGTAAGTTGTTGGCGAGTCCCATTCAATGCTAAACACCAGATTTGCCGTAGAATCGGGATCAGCTGCTGTAATACCATCGCTGATTACAAATCCATCATTTTGATTTTCCTCAACAGATATTACAGTCGATGGCTATAATTCCAAGAAGCAATTATTTATTATGAAACACTTAATAAAAAAGTAATTCAATTGTTCATCGACTTCTTACAATGGTTTCGGATAAATTGATTTAACTTACCACACTGATAGTTGGAGTTTTGTCGTTGACATCGAGTACTGTAACGGTAAGCTGTGCAACCACGGAATGATGAGTGTCATTCATTGAATCTTCTGCTTTAACTTGAATTATGACTTCGTTTGAAGTTTCATAATCAAAAGCGCGATCAACCGTTGTTCTTATTTCACCTGTTTCCGGGTCAATACTCATTACCCTGTTCATGGCTGTTCCTAACAACGAATGACTGCAAAAATATGTTGAGTTTTTTTTTATAAACATTGCAGACTACTAATAAAGGATGTTTCGATCATGTAAATTTTTAGTCTATGTATGTCTGGCGCCCATTTTAAAAACTCCACGTGAATCTATCGTCAAAGGAGTCTCAAATTACATAATAACTTTTACAAAAGTTGTTGGGTTTAATAAAGGGAGACATTGAATGGTGATCTTTAGTTGATCTTGACCTTGATCTTCAAAGTTATTTAAAGCCTTTACAAAAGTTGTTCGATTTAATGGGGGGTGGGGCCTCAGATGGTGGGCTTCAGTTGACCTTAACTTCAAAGTTATTCAAAGCTTTTACAAATGCAGTTGGATTTAATGGGGGGTGCATCAGATGGTGGGCTTCAGTTGACCTTGACTTCAAAGTTATTTAAAAGTCAGATTATATTTTTTAAATAGAAACCCTGGGATTCAGAAAGAGCTTACACCGTTAGTAGGTTGTATTAGATAGATGGTACTTGTACCACAAAACATTTTAAAAGTCTCCGTTCATAAACTAAGACTGCGAATGACCTACCACACGACTCACTAAAGTGACTAAAACGTGCGCCGTAAGAATACATGCGCAATTGTTTTATATGACTTACGTGACGGTATCCCCAATATCCCTGTCTGTTGCGAAAACAACAGCAACTACTTCGTTTATCCCTAAAGTTTCGTTAATGGTTACTTCATATTCTGAAGACTCAAATATCGGATACTCGTCATTCCAGTTAATCAGTGACACGTTTACTGTCTTAATATCGATGTGGGATTGATTTTGAATTTCTAAAGAACGAACCTAGCAAAGAAAAATTTACGTGTGAAACGGACACTACTTATCGCTCATTTTGAAGTATGGATTACGGACCTGGAATGTTAGCTCTTGCCATGCTTCATTTTCGTAATCCAACAAAGAACTGTCGGACACAGAAAGATAGAATGTCCATTCTTTGTATCCTTGATTGGGAACAATTTGAAAAGCTTCGTTATAGCCGTTATTGGTATCATCAAGAAGTTGGACCCTATATACGGCGTTGTTACCCTAAAATGGTAAATAAATGATGATATAAATTTCAGTTTACATACAACTGTATCGTGAACAGTGAGGATTATTATCGAAAAATGGATTAGATTTTAGCAGACGTGGGAGAAATCTATACATCGAAGACGCCATCAACATCATTAAAGACAGTACAACTGTAGGGATAGATGTGCAAGGGTAAAAGATTAGTATGCTTAGATTTGCAGATGATATAGCAGTATTAGCATCTAGCAAGGAGGACCNTAATTATAAATTAATAAATATTATATGGTGTTATTGATATTAGTACCTGTATGTATCAAGGTCTGGCATTTTTTTAGCTTCGTTATAGACAGGGTTTGAACCTTCGATAGCATTTTTATTAGTTCCGGGGGCTGCAATTGGTACCCTGTTTAAGCCAGAATCTTGGGATCCAAATTTCTTCTCAGTTAATCTTTCCAATCGTCGTGTTAAACTGTAGAAAAATTATTGCAAAGCAAACAAATTGAAAATGTACCAGATCGTGTCAAAATTGTTTCTACGGCTACAGAACCGCAGAAAATATTTTTTATAAGTAATTGAAAGTAAATATCTACTAACCTTCTTGTTTTGATGATAAAGGCAATTGCAAGGCCTGCGCAGAGGGTAAATAAAACGGTTGTTAGTCCAATTAACCATCCTTTTAATATTGTTTCAGTGCTATCACCAGAATTAGACGTTTGATCGTTCACTTTCAAAAGATAAAGCGACGCCTCGTTCATAAAAACAGTCCGCAGTTGAGTGAACGTTGTTAAACTGCTTGCAAGTCTAATAATAATAAAAAAATAACATTAAATTAAATTAAAAAGTATTCCGTCAAATTCAAAAAATAATTACGTAACTAAATACGTAATAAAAAATAGCCTAAGCGAATTTTATTTACTCGTTATTAAGCAATAAAGGCGGCTCTGGGTGTTAATGGCGGACTTTAGCTGCCATATTGCGTGATCGCAATAAGGGACGGTGTATTCAATTAAAAGAGTTGAAAAGATGACTTGAGAAATATATATATGTAATTTATGACTTTATTAACTAGTTTGAAGCACACTTTACCGATTTAACAAGAACCAAAATTTCATTTCTTTATTTATTTTAAACTAGTGACCCGCCCCAGCTTCGCAAGGGGGAATGCTGATACTAAATATATTTTTGTTTTGTTTAGATTATTATCGAAAAGGGGAAATCTTCAAGAGATACCCCCTGAACAGTACATTAATATATTCATTTAAATATATCACAATAACAAATAAAAAATAACACAAAATAAAAATTACCATAGATTACTTATGGTTAAAGGAAGTGGTAAGTTCTCCATTTGACAGCCTTCTGAAAAAGGGTAATTCGTCAATGGCATCATCAGCAAACTTTGGGCAATACTTCCGGGTATGTGCGTTATTTCCGGTAGCACCGCATAAAGGGCATACATACTTTCGTAAAATAGGGCACATAACAGTTCCGTTTTCATTTTTAATTTGATGACCAGTATAAATGGCAATCGGTTCGCCATTCTTTTGACAAAATTTGCAACACATGTTATTTTCGTCTTTGCCTTTGCTTTTAGTTTTACCTCTTTTTATTCTTTTTGACTTTGTGAACTCTTGTGTAAGTTGTGACCCTTCGGAAAACGTGGTTAGTGCAGAATCGTCAGAAAACTGTGGCAGTGTAAGCATAGGCGAAAATATGAATTTCTTTTCAAACGATGCGGTGGAAAGTTCGCAGGTTTGTGTGAAAGGTGCTATTTCTTCGGGATATTTCACTTCCCCTGATTTACTTGGACTGGATGCCATTATTGGAGAAAAGGTATTAAAGCTTTCATTTGTTGAATAACCTGACGAATCCAAAGAATTTGTACTATCTGCAACTAATGAATGACATTTTTTAATTGGGTACAATTATGGGCTATGTTATTTGATATTGTTCTTTTTGGAACAAGTATTTCTGTGATTTCGAGTATTTGAAATGTTTTTACACATAATAATTAACTTGTAAAAACAATGCTTTAAAATATTTTATCATAGTACTTAATATGTAATATTCATTTAAATTACCTGATTGGGACGGTACTAATAAATCTGCAGTCAAATTTGGAAAGAGGCGGTACATCTCGTTGTTTAAACTATTATCCGGATAAAAACAATTATTAAAAGAAAACCCTGCATTACTTTCATTTAACGATTTGCCATTTCCTTCATTATTTTCGAAAGACATGTTTTTTCTTTTTTAGAAAAATAGTTGTAGAGATTACTGCCGTGCAATTTCTAAATTCAAACTGAAGAGTGAACAAGGTACAACAAGAACAAAATTGAAAAATCGGAAAATATGGGGAGTTTTAAACTAAAGCTATAATTCAAAACTTCCCCTATTTGCCTACTTCTTCTAGGTTCTTAATACCTATCGTATCATAATGTCCATTACATTTGCACAACTGCCAGTTTTTTTTTTGAACCAATAAGTCTAGAGCTTTTA
>NW_020438895.1:502206-522762 GCF_000699045.2 Agrilus planipennis
AGTCAGAGACATATTAGAGGCAGAAACAGGAGTTAGGAGGGGTAGAGGTAGACCTAGATTAGATTACTCTTCGCAAATAGTTAAGGATGTGGGCTGTTCTAGTTTTAGGGAAATGCGAAGTTTAGCTCAGGATAGGAAAGAGTGGAGGTATGTGTCCAACCAGTCTTAGGACTGATGACCTTATGATGATGATGGGAGAAAGGATCAAAATGAAATTAATAACTTGCAATCAAGTACAAATAAGTAAAAATTAATCAAACACTTGGTATGTAAAGACGGTAAAAATAGAACTAAAGCTATCATAAAAAATTAAAGATGAAAAACCAGAAAAAGTCGCCAATGTTCGGTACCTAATAAAAAATCGAATGGACAATGTTACTTCGTTTATGAACAGCGACTGTAGTAGAACATGAAAATTGAACTTTAGTACAAGTTATTTTCGTACCGTGTCAATATCATTAATGGTGATATTAATTGGGAGCGACAGAGTTTTGTTTTCCTCAATTGATACTGATAATGGGCTCATTGTGATAACAGGTATATTATCGTTAACATCATTAACTATGACTGTAACTGACTGATTGATCATCCAAGTTGGATCTGGGACTTCATAAGCGAAGATGGTGAAATAGTATATGGAATTGTCTAAAGCATCTCTGTCAATGGGATTGATAGTTATAACGCCAGTTTTGTTTTCGATTTCAAAAAATCCTTCCCCTGTAATCAAAGAAAAACATGGAGACCGTTTGGAAAGTTAATGATCAAGGTAGTAAACGTATTGTTTCATGTAACTATACAAAGAAATATTAAAAAATATTGCATACATTCGGAATTTGAAGTAGTTAACCAGTAATTTATTTCCCAGTTCAAGCCAATGTCTCCATCAATGGCATTTACAGAATATGTCTAAAATATAAAATGGAAAGTTAGAAAAATAGACATTCCATGCAATTGTATTACGTGTAAAATATTTTTATTGCAAAATTCGAATTTTTATGGTACATACGTAAATGAATTAAGATTAATTTGTAGATTAGCAAATGTTTGTTAAGTACTTAAATTCCAAAATAAATAAATGTTTGTTTTTTGCAGATTATTTTAATCAGCATTGTGAAAAGTCCAATTTCTCTAGAATTAATCAATTTTTTGAAAATGTTTAACAAAAAAAAAATTAAATTTTTTCTAAAAATGTTGACTAAAAGTATACTCGAGTTGTTGAAGAGTTTGAGTTAGTGCCTTAAATCTCCGAGGCTAAATATGAAGTAAATAACAGTGTCTGTGAAAGCTCAAAAATTCATACTTGTTCAGTTTTCTCATCAAATTGTAGTGAAGCGAAGACTGATGTCCAAACAGGTGGCATATCGGGCATGTCTTCGACCTCTACGTAAATTTTTAATCTACCTGTATTGTTCCCTGAATCCTGTAAAAATAATAATAAAAAAAAGATGCCTGATACGAATTACATTAGTGTTATACCCTAGCAATTAGATCGAAAAAATAAATTGATCTAGTTTCGAAATCTAATTCGTCAATTGTGTGGAGAATTAACGTTGCTTTGTATGTAGTATTGGTAATCGAGCTCTCATCTTCTAATCTAAACGCAAACAAGTTTTCTTCATTGAACTGTAACAAGAGAAATTAAACGAAATATATACATTATTTTTTTTTTTGGAATAAACAAACCGTTCCAACTATTTCATACGTCATGTAATTAATCCATCCGTCTAAATCTGATATGGTAAACGTACAGTTGGAGGGTCCGATATAATTTTCCTGGAATATGTGTAAATTGATTATTTTCGTCCAGATTTATTATTATTTTTTTTTAATATACGACCCGTCCCAAGAAATAGCGTCACACCAAAGTGAAGATGTAGAGAACCTCATGGTATATTCGAATATTATTTTATAATCTAGCATCACACCAAAGTGAAAATGTAGAGAACCTTATGGTATATTCGAATAGTATTTTATAATCGACTTAATTTTTTATTTTACATTATTGAATTTTTGACTTTCCGTATTGTGGATTTTATTTCAGCCCAATGTTTGCTAATCTCTTCCCAGTTTTGTGTGGAATATGTATGTGTGTGTATCAAACGTTATTCGCTGGAACAGTTGCTGAATTAAGTCGGTTTTGTACCTGTTTAGCTTGGTTTAGATTATTTGGATGTTTGATCATTTCTGTTGCTTCTGCTTAGCATTTTTTTCCAAGTAGATATGTAAAGTTTTTAGAATAGTCTGTTTGAGTAAAGTGTTTTAATTTGACTTTGCTTTGGTGTTCTTTAATTCGTTGAGTAACCGTATTACTGGTTTGTCCTATGTAGACTTTTCCTCAGAATCAATTACGTATTTTCGGGTGTGCAATGTTTTGTATTTTTTATTTTAGGATTTGTCTCTTGTTCAGAAGGTCTTCGAGGTCCTCTACGTTTCCCTTACTATTTCTTGAGCCAGTACGTCATTGTCTAAATTTAACATGAAATTACACTTACAGGAATTGAACATGTCGTGTCAGTTGCCGTTTCCAGAACTGGTGGATTATCGTCGATATTATTAATAATTAAAACTGGCGATAAAGAATAATCGTCAGCAGCAACCGTAAATAAGTATCTTGGATTAGTGTCCCACATGGACGATTCATAATCTTGTTTTTCTGTAACCACTAAAGCCCAGTAATTGTTATACGTAGAATTTTGCACGAAAACCAATCCCAGAGTGGTGTTGCCCCTAGGTGGTGATTGAAAACTTGCTGTGGGTGGTTCAGGTCCTTCAATTACAATTAAAAATAAACAATATTAAGTAAATTCCACTGGCTCACAGACGGTAGCGTATCTAGTTTCTGGAATACTGATTTAGAAAATAATGAATTTATCAAAAGCAGTCTAGAATACTTATTTTTTTATACAGTTTTTCTGTAAATCTATTTATTCTGAATTTTAGTTTCAACGGTTTCAGAAAACGTTGAGTACAGGAACGAATTCTGGACAAATATTTTTTATATATTTAAGGGTGCATATAAATATTATATGTAGATTTTAACCTGTATATGTCATATAAGCGATTGTTATATATTCTTTAATTTCTTCATCCATATAAATTATCGGGACCTCGCCTTCATTGTTCAACGAAACTCGATCGTCCATATCGTTTGGAACAAATTCCCAAGTTGCTAAATAGTAAATATGTAATGAAATTATTGTTACAAACAGAAGATTTTGTATACTCACCCCCGTGAATTGAGGTACAATTTATTAGAAGGGTAGTTAGACTTAGCAGAATTATTTTTTTCTTCATTTTTATTTTCTTGAAAACCATCTAGAAATATACGTATTTGTAAATTAAATTTAATTGACCAAAGATGAAATTATTTTATAGAAAACTAATAGATGTACAGGTCTGACGAAGGAAGTTGGCGAGCGGTCGAGCAGGTACTTGCCCATTTATGACCTATTTGGGTAAGTCACTTGGAATCGATACACGAAGAAGCTTTCAGTAGGCGTAAATGATAGTATTAATACAGACAGGGTAGTAGCGTACCAGAAAATAATGTAAAAACATGACTTATAAAAAAGAAAAAAGTAACCTATTGCTTTTGTTTTGTAGTTAGTTTTCACATTCACTCTTATCATGGGAATCTCTATCACTGTCACCAACATCAACAATTAATTCTTCTGTTTGTCCGTCTATTACTTGCTCACTGATCTCTATTTTTAAATATTTAATCTACGCCCCTGATAGGAATACTGAAGAAAGAGGGCTGCAATCTTTATACCTAAAACTGCCTACTTTTGCCACCGCGCATCCACGCCATTTTAAAATTTCCGCCAGCTTCCAGCGTCAGACCTGTACCCATGTATACGCGATCGTTCTAACTAATAATATAAATGACAATGTTTGTTTGTCGGTTTTTCACGCCTTAACTACACAACCGATCATCATGAAATTTTGTAGACACATTGTCAGACGTATAGAAAAGAACATAGGGTACCTTTTATCCAGAAAAAAAAATACTGTTCCCGACGGATAGAATAATTGTTTTTATGTGGTTATTAGTGATCATTAACATGTATTTAGGACACTGCGGGTAAAATCTATAAACATATAAACCAAAATAGAGCAAAATATTTTTTTTATTGTTTCTTTGGTTGTTAAAGAGTATTTCCTGATAATACTATTTAACAAACTGCAATATTTTTAAAGATTGATTATGTCAGATAAGTTCGTTTCATATTAGACGTGGTAATTCAAGAAGCTGATATAATATCTGCACACAAGTTGTTAAAAGTAGCAATCACAAAACCATATTTGATTGATAAGCTTCTTGACTTCCACGATTACGAAAAGCATTCACTTCAGTCTTTTTTTAATTTTTAAAAATATTGCCATTTGTAAATATTATTAAGGAATTCTGTTAAACTGAATGAAGAAAGATTGCGGTTTTAATCATGCATGTTACGGACACTTCAAGGGAATAAGTAGAAAGTTATAATGGGCTACAGATATTTACGATAAGCTATATGCTTTTTTGGAAGTAAAATTATTTTGGATTCGATCTATTTTAACCATAAGTGAAATGAGGCTGGGTTCTATAATTAGATTTCCCCTTCTGGGGGATATTTATATTCCATTATCGAAGATGATTTATTAGAAAACAAAAAGAATTTAAGTATGTAATCAGTCTTCCTGGGAATTATCTATTTTCAGATTTATCATATCAATAATAAGTCTGTTTTAATAAGATTATGAATATTTGCTTGATGCATTGGAATAATAATTCGTTGTAATTCGTATCATTACATTAGGGGCCCTAGATAACTTTTTCAACGGGGCCCATAAATGGAACAAATTTTATAACTTACATTACTTACATACGTTATTAATGTTAAATTTTCTTTTGTAACTTTCGTTCGAGGTGGTTTTGCCTTATTCAGTTGGATGTTTTGCCGTTCGTCTATCATCTACTCAGTTGCTTTATTTGAATTTTCTTTTAAGATTAGACTTTATAATAAATTACAACCCCATTTATCTAAAAACAGTGGAGGAATTTTTCGAAATACATATTTGGTGGTTGTTTAGACTTTATGATACGATGATATAAGCAGAAATTGTGGTCTTTCTGTATAATGTAATTAAGGTATTGTTTGTGGGTATATTTTATCGTCAAAATAAGCTGAAGGCCGTGAACTGATTATTCCGATAAATCATTTAGATATTCAGATTTCAACATTATAAAAACATATGTGATGGTGTAGGCAAAAATAGAATAAAACGTACATTTTATTGATAAAATCTCAAAGTTATACATATATACATTTAAGTGTTTTATGCAAAAATTTACAAATATCTGTTTATCAGTCTCTCATGCACGAGACCCTTTGCGTTCAGTTGGCCCATCTAATGAAAGCTTAATTTTTTCGACTCCATCAAAAAACAAAAAACCTTACATTAATTCACCAGGGCACTGTCGTATACCCTAAACTGAAGCAAAAAACTCAGGAAATATGATATTTTACCAAGATTTGGTTAATGGTATTTTACTTTTCGGATGTCTTAAAGAAATAATTGGTTTGTTCCTAATTTTTCTATACTTGTCTCTCGGGACGTATTTTTTGATATTTTTAAGAAAAACTGAGTAGCTTGAAATTGTGATGAAATATTCCTAATGCAAAGCCACCAGTCCCGAAGGAAGGAATAAATCGGTACATATATAGAAAATAGAAGGGTTCGACCCTTTCCTCCCCATTGAATGAATTTGTAAAGAACTGCATATTCCAAAAATAAGAATTCAAATGTAAAGTAAATATTACGATAATTAAATTTAAGGATAACAAACAGACGCTTTTTTAATACAAAAATTTGCGAAATGCAACCGTTTTGTATTAAATCTTAAAAACCGTACAGAATTTTCATGACCAAAACAATACAATAAATAGAACACTAGCCATTGGTTTACTAGGCGACTGTCCTACGATTGTATATTTTTGGAATAAGAGATGATCCACGGTTAAAATATTTTTTCCTGCTGAGTAGATCACCCTTTGACACACTCCCCAAACCCCATGGGGGGTGTTTTTTTTAATAGATAATTACCCCTTCTTTAAAGGACTTACTCAGTTTATTTTATCATATATGTATATCCCAAAAACAAACAAAAAATACACGTTTAAAACTGTTGACACCAAGGCACAAATGATTCACGAAAAATTTCGCTTCTAGCGTTTTCACATACGTTAGATACTAATATTCACTGGAATTAACCGTTAAGTTCGTAACTCACTTTATCTAATCATGTTTTGATAGATTTTAAGTACTTCATTATCTTTTTTCTATTATCTGTTCGCTTAGATATTAAATCAAAGAGTTCGAGCTACGGTCAAATGAAAATGAAAGAAGAAAACAGTGCATGATCGCAAATAAAGAAAATTGCTAGTTTGAAAGCTTTGATTTCCAAACGAAAGTCTTTCATTACTATATCATTATTATAAACAATTTTGCGGTACGTTACCCTAGTAGGTAAATAAAATAGAAATTAAAGTCTTAGTTTTCGGAGTTCCTCTCTTTCTGGTTTCTTTTTTATTTGTGATTGAATTTACTTGAAACTTGGTATTTATGTTCTTTGATATAACTAATCAAATGAAAAGAGGTTGTAACGTTTCCATGGGGTATATTTTATTTGTAGTCGGATTTGCTGGTTGTTCTTAATACTCATTGTTGTAATTAAGCAAATACGTGCTTTGGCAGTTTCTAAAAATCAACCCTTAAGTATGAAATGTTGCTGCTACGTTTGCATTTGAAATCTAAGATGGTGACATTACATAAAATTAAAACTTTGTAGGGGTGAATTGGGAGTTAAAAGGTTTTATGGAGAAGCAATATTAATTTCTGCTAACGAAGCCGCGGTGAAAAGCTAGTGGCCGATAAAATCAAATTAATCTATTACAATTGATGACGCCTAATGTATTATTATCGGAAATAATGCAACAACAAATGAATCACGTTTGAAAATATATCAATTAGACTAAAATTCCTAAACAATTACGTTGCATCAATATCTTCTGAAAATAATGGGGCTAGGTGGAAATAAAAAGCTAACTACTTCCCTGTCGAAAAAGTGATAGTTTTACATTTATACGCTTCTGAAATGTATTGCTTTTAATATTGTGCGAAACACTTTTAAAAAACTCAGTAGCAGTTATAGACAATATTTTAAATATTAATGTGAAAAAGAAATTCCTCATTAACTTGAGGTAATTTACAGTGGATAAAAATTAAATGAATTTTCATACTCATATTTTTTTTATTTCTTTTAGACTATAAAAAATATTCTTTTTGTTTCAGTTTGTTATTCTACAATTGTTCTTTGCAAGTCATCGACAGTAGGTACATTGAAAAGATAGGATTCGTTTTTTGCCTTTTCTTTTATTTTAAAATTAATTTCTTCCTTATTAAAGAAGCTTAATTGCCGGCGTGCACATTCAACCCCTAATTTAAAAACATCGGCATCGTATTTATTAAATGAGTTTAAAGTACCAAGATATATCAAAGTTGTTGTAAAGCATCAGTGAAAAGAATTTAATAGTTAGAAATAGCCGGCGTGGACATTCGACCCCTAATTCAAAAATTATTTCTTAATAAATTAATTTCTCGATTGATAAACGAGCTGAAAATACCAAAACATACCAAAGTTATTGTGAAACATTACTGAAAAGAGATAGTACCAAAATATACCGAAGTTGTTATGAGACATCTCTAAAAACCCCCTTTTAGAAAAGAGAGTCGTTAATAAAGGATTTAAAACTGCTCCTGCATCACTGTCGATGAGAATACCTTGCAATACAGTGGGTTGCCTATGTATAGAACGACCAATCACGAGCATACGAGTTCAGTATTTAATAATTATAAATTCAAATTATCTTGGTTCCTTCGCGCGAAATTAAATGAGTGCGCTCTAGATTAGATTCTCGATTTTAATAAAACAGTCTATTTAAATTTATTCGGTAAATATAAGAAAATAGTTATGTTTTCAAGATATTAAGCACTATCGATGCAAAAGAATGTTTTTCACTTTATTACGGTATTTATTATAAAATGTTGGGACTTGGAATCTTTAGAAAAAGCAAGTTAACTCACTTAAAAAAACGAATTTCTTATCGTGTGGAATTTAATTTAACAGGACCAATTTTTATTTCCGAAGATATTGAGTTATTTTTTTAAATGCAGGAGATATTACAACTCATCAACTGAAATGACTTAAAAGTTAAAAATGAAGACAAAAGAAAAAAAATAGATGAAAATGTTATGAAAAACTAAAAAAGGACAAAAAATATTGATCATTTTATTAATTAACGCCATGGACGTTTTGTTAATATTAGAAATTTTAATGTATGGTAGATATTTATAATACCCAGGCGCATCCGTAGGTACGTGTTTCTGATTAACGTTAACAAATAATCTGGAAATTACAATATGTCACAGAATCATTTTTGTTTGTTATCTGTTTCGCTATTAGTTATTGAGGACATTCAAACGTACCGACGTTCCTTAAAGTGTCTATTCTTTTCCCTTATTTGAAATCTGCTATCAATTAGTCTAGTCAAATATTTTTAAATGTCGATAAAAATTTTGTACTAAATATTGCTCATGATATAGACAAACAATTTGCACTTATCAGTCTAAGGTTCATGTCTGTATCAACGAGCGAGGTCAAGGGCATTGCTGAGGCGCTTGGAAAGTTAGCTTAACTTTAGCTATAGTTACTCAGTGGTTATTGTAGAGCCGGTAAAATCGGTGGAATACAACAGCAATCTTCTGCAATTCTTTAAATCATCAAGTAAGTGCAATTTCCACTGTATTTTTGTATAATAAATAATTAGTATGAAGGTTTTAATTTAATTTTATAAATGTGAGACTACATTCAAGCTAAAAAATTCGAATCGTCACTTTTCCAATCAATTTTTTCTCTTTTTGTTTTTCTTAAGCCTTAAAAGTCAATAACAGAGGTTGAAATTTACTTTTTTTTATCCATATTTACAAAATGTTAATTAGATAATTACAACTGCGCCAGATATTTTTTGATCACCCTGTGTATTACTGCAGTTTATCCTGTTAATACCTATTTGTGTTCAATTCTCGAACAAATTCTTTTCCACCAAAAAGGAGGGATATTTATCAAAAAAAATAGCGAAATAGTAATAAAGCGTTAATTATACATTTTTTAATTATTGTTTTTAAAGATGCATTTTCGTCTCATTCATGCTTACTTGTCATGCGAAAATATTCAACTTCAAGGGCAAGCAGATAAAATTAATTAATTATAAAAGTTTCTTTCGTAAGATAATGCATTTTAGTACATAAAACGGTGTTTTTTGCGTTAGCAAAAAAAAATTAATGCTTACGTGTATAAAATATAAAATGTTCTTTTGCAAAATTTATTGACCGTATCACGTTTGTGTTTTACAATCCGAAAATAAAATTTTCTATTTTACTTGTATGCTACTGAAAGTAATACATATATCTCTACCATTGCATATGTTAATACATAATGCAAAATATATTTTGAAATGACTAGTGTACAATCTAACAACATGCACATTGATAAAATGTACTTTGGAGCTACTTCTATTATGATATACGATATGATTTCAATTGTTCGTACACATATCTTTAATATCTACCCTTTTATAATTGATAAATCAATGTAACTTTTCATGTAAATATTTTGAGGTAGGAATTTAATCGTGGTTTTCAACATTCATTTTACAAAATCATGTTTATGCAAGGGATAAGATATGTAAGGGTGTCCCTGAGAGAATATAGAGGCTAAATAATTAAGAGAGGGATATATTTTTTTTTTGATACATTTTAATAAAACTACATTTTGCAGGCAGAAAAAAAAATTTTTTTGTAACAAGAATTCATTTTCATGATTATTATCGTACTTGTTCCTTATTAAAATTTATATCTATATCCTTAATTTATTTATTGACCCAGCTTTAATTTCAGGAATTTTAATTGCCGTTATCACTCAGTTTGTAAACTTTCAAGCGAATTTGTTAATTAGTCATAAGATCAATAAAAAATGGTAACGTTACAAAGTTCAATTAGAATCTGTAAAAATTTTCTACAGATCCGGAACGGGATAAAGTTCAATGTACTTTTCAATAAGTAGGTATCATTAAATGAAAAAAAAAAATATTTAATCAATAAAATCATTCAATTAGGGTAAGTTTTTAATTGTATTTTAAGACCAAATTTGCCATCAGATAAAATTTGAAAGTTTGTATTTTTATTTATTTCGTAATAATAGAATTATTATCATAATCGTTCAGGTTCAAAAGTTTCTTGCGTTATCATGTACATATGTAATGGCAAATCCAAATATTTCGTATTTAAGAACTTTTCTAAATTATCATAAATAGAAATGTTTCATTCATAAAGATTCCATCAAAAAATAAAGATAACAGTAGTTTATTATTTCTAATTATTAAAATGATACGTACTCAAATAACAAATTTAATATATCGGTATTTATACCCAAATATACGATAATAATTAATAAAATTTCACCCCTATATGGTCATAATAATCCATGTTATATCCATTGTAAAAATTATCGTACCGTAGTGACTCTTTTTCTTCGGGACTAAGTTCTAATATAGGCCGACTCATATTTTCTTTAATTGGGGAACTAGTAGGGCATGGGCTGGGCGGTATATAGGGGTAAGGTCCTTTCTGAGGACTAAAGCCAAAAAATAAAGGAACACTAACAGGGGGCGGACAACATTGGGGCGGACAACAATCTCCACGATTAGACATTTTTTCTGACTAATGAAATCGACTGAAATTTAAAAATGAAAATGACAAATTTAATTGATCTATTTATTTCAAGACGTGACAATATAATGACAAGTAGCTAATCAAAACTGTAAATAGGTATTTACATAACTCGATGTCCATTATAAGTATCGAATATGAGTAGAAGTAATAGAATTATTATCACGAGAAAAAAATACTTCAAAGATATTTTCACTTCTTTTAGTGCCTACCACACATTATCAACTCTCTAAACTACAATCTGTAGATCGAATTACACGTCTACCTATTGTAGAAACAGGATGGTATTATGCAGGAAAAGTTTACAGCAAAATAAAGGTAAATCACATCAATTGTTTATAAATCGAAACTAAACCAATTGAAAATACTTTTTATGATTTTTTTTTAAATATTTATTACTACTAGACGTCCAACAGTGTTGTTCATTGGGCTATTGACCAAGCTGAAACAACAATTTTCAATGTTGTCGATTCTGCCTTACCAGCAGCAGTCTTATTTGAAGGACCTCTTCAAACTGTAGACACGGTTCTGTGTAAAAGTTTAGATATCGTTGAAGAAAGGTATCCCTCTGTTAAGCTTCCACCAGAAGTGGTAAGTAATAGATATTTCACAAAACCAAATGAATCTTGTTTCTTATTTTTAATTGCTGAATGATTATTTAGAAGTTCGATAAAATACTAAAAAACAGCATAAATTTTAAAAACAAACTTGTTGATAATATAACTTCTTATCAGATGTATGTCAATGCTAAACAATATGTTACCAATATGGGAAAAACGTTTGCCCAGCCTGTTCTCAAAAGGGCCGATTCGATGAAGCAAATTGGTAATACAGTTTTAGTCAGTAAATATACTGAATTTGCTGCTGAAACTTTGGATGGAGCCTTAGATGTTGCGGACAAATATGTGGAAAGATATTTACCAGGAGATGGAAGCGATGGTAATTAAATACTTCAATAGCATTAATTGTTTCTCATTGAATTCTGTGACGATTTTTTTCAAACTAAACCTCACCTAAGTACCTACATACTTCAATAAAATTACATTATTTAATTATGAAAATAAGTTACAGATTCTAAAATATCAGCAGATGATGTTGAGGCAGTAAAAGCTATAAAAACATTACATCACGTCGACAGATTTTCTCGTAAATTACAACGTCGATTAACTCGCCGAGCTTTAGCAGAAGCTGAGGCAATTAAAGAGCAAAGCACAGAAGCTATTCACGTATTACTCTACGTTACTGAATTGGTAGGAATATCATTTATACGGGGTGACCATAAATATTACTATGTATCTATGTCAATGTAGATCGCAACCGATCCAGCGTTGGCCCTTGAAAAAGGGAAGGAACTTTGGGCATCTTTGAGTCAGGATGAACCTGAAAATCAGGCGCCTCCAGAAAACTTGGAACAACTTATTGTAATGGTCACGAGGGAAACAGCCAGACGAGCGGTACATCTTGTCAATTTCACCTTTGAAGAACTCAACAAGTTGCCCCTTCTTGTCTCTACAACAGCCCAAAAGATATTCGCCAAAAACGGAGAAGCTGCTGGCTCATTAGTTAAGGTGACAGTCAACGTTGTCTAATATAACAGATATTTTTACTTAACATTTAACAAAAACTAAACGCTTCTTCCTTTTATTATTTTTTTTTTTATCTAACTAGTTACTCATAATTTTTTAATGAATATATTAATTATGATTCTTAAACAAACATATCCAATTATTAAGCATGTGTAAAGTATGTGCACTAACAGTATGATAACCTTTTGTACCTACTCATACAAAGGACCATTTTATATTATTAATAAATATTCTATTTACAACGAAAAAGAGATTTTTATTATGGAAAATCATAACAACAACGTATTACAAGAGACGATGTAGATAATTCTGCAGCCAGTTATCAGTTAGGGTCCGTAAGATTACTGGAGAGATCTTTGTCTCTACGTCCTGTAACAGTTTCGTTGTTCGTGCATGTAACATGTCATGATTAGCATGTCAAAAACTATTTAAAAAAGGTGGGGTGGAAGTGAAGAAATCAAATAATGAAAACAACCTAAGCTAATCTGATCTAGTCATATCCCGACCTAACCCTTCATCCCACTTTCACCCTTCCCCGACTCGATTTCTCATCTCCATCCCCTCACCCAAAAACTCTTCCAACAGACAGTCCTACATTGTGGGACAATGCGCTGCTTTTTAACGGCAATGAAATTTTTGTTTATTTTCAGTTTCGTCCTCTTTTCCCATCCGTCGTTTGCATGCTAAACAGTACCGTAATTAGCAATGTATTTCCTGCTTTGCACGCACAAACATATTTGATGGAATTGCATGTCTCCCTGCGAATTAGTGATAACTAATAAGGCTTGTCTTGTGTTTGATTTCTTCTTAGATATTTCATTTGGAAAATGTGAACGAATTCGTATTAGAATCTGCCCAATTAGGGATCAAACAAGCAGCTATTGTGTTCTCTTACTTCGTCAACATCTTGGTAAGGATTTAAAGATTCTTGTTCTAAATAATCGTACAGGACTTCGTATAATACTTTACTAACTTTTAGGAACAATGGGCAAAGCTGTTATCCAATTTAGAGTCCTCCAATAAACGATACCTTCAAGAAACCAAACACCAAAATCAACCAAACACTAGCAATTTTGATACTCTCAAACCACCAACACCAAAATCTCAGCAACTAAGAGCATCTGCTGTGGTCAACGGTATTGATTAGACGATTATATATTTTATACGTTATTAGTTTACAGTGGTTTCTTTTATTTTAATTTCTTATATGTAAATATTTTTAAGAATTTGTAAAAACTTAAAAGCGTTTTCTAAATTTTTTTATGTACCATTCGAAACTCGTTTGTAAATTATTTTTACTATAGTAGCTTAAGGTAAATTGTCTAATACTCATTAAATATTATATTTTACATNATAAATAATTGATAATTTAAGTAAATTTTTATGCATTAATCCAAATAAATTAGAAAAACTAAGAAAAGGCGCTTTTAAATGTTTACATGTTAAATATAAATTATAAATATAACAATGTAATTAGTATGTTTCGATTTGTTAATTCTTTATCAAGAGTAATATGTTCAACAAGTGTCATATCCTAGAAACATGTAAAAGCTTTTTTTTTTTTTATTTTTTCTTATTCGATAATTTTATATCGTTATAAAAATTATTTTTTTGTACGTTTTAACGCCCATAATATTAAAGAGAAATATTTGCCTTCATATTTTATTATTATAAAAATAATTGTCTGGTGCACATACACCCTCATAAAACAGGTATTATACACAATATAAATAATGTGTAAAGTCTTAAATTTAATAAGTAGGTATATCAGTCAACAGCAAAAAAAGGGCGCTTATTTTATCGAATACTTTGTTTAAGAGCACTAGCCTTCGCCTTAACTGGGCCAGTGGTCTCCTTTTTAGTTGAATTCTTCACGAAACATTTCCATAGTCTCAAAGTCTCATCAGCGCCAGCTGAAAGGACCGTGGTCCCATCAGGGGACATTGCAAGATGCAAAACTCTGGCCGTATGTCCTGTAAGTTCCGTCATCTTTTTCATTCCGGGATATTTCCATATAATGATCTGATTATTAGCAAATCCATGACCAGAAACCAATTCTTTATAAGTTGGAGACCATAATAACGCACATACTTGGGACTTAGTGTCAATCGCGTTAACGCAAGATCCATTGCTACAGTTCCAGAATCTTATATGTCTGTCAGCTGTGCCCCCTCCACTGGCTAAAATGTTGGGTTGCCAGGGACACCATGCGAGAGCCTTTACTGCTGCTTGGTGAGACGTAAGAGTATAAACTGGT
This sequence comes from Agrilus planipennis, assembly GCF_000699045.2. Classification (NCBI taxonomy): domain Eukaryota; kingdom Metazoa; phylum Arthropoda; class Insecta; order Coleoptera; family Buprestidae; genus Agrilus; species Agrilus planipennis. Next base: position 516,883 of record NW_020438895.1, read on the forward strand.
GTGGGCTGTGAATGATTACCACCGTTAACTGCTTGCCAAATGTTTAGAACATTGTCGTTGCCCCCACTGGCTAGGTACTTCCCATCAGTGGACCATCTAAGTCCACACACTTCCTGGGTGTGGCCGGAAACGGTCAAAACATTATGTTCTCTTTGTCTGACATCGTGATGAATTATCTGACCGCTTCTGCAGCCGCTGGTTAATATATAGGAATTCCATGCCAAGGACCCAACCCTGGCAGAATGTCCATCCATCGTGCGCATGCGCCTCATTTGGTTGCAATCCCATAATTCGATGGTTCCCTTAGTTGTCCCCACTGCCAGGTGATTGCCTTCTTGGATCCAAGAGACTGAACAAACATAGTCATTACCTTCTAGTTGAAGTAGTTGTTCTATTTTTCCTGATCCTGTAATTCCCATTAAAATAATATGTATTAGTTTTATACTGAGAATTAAGAAATTTAAATTATAAGTTACCTGCATCCCATAAATATATCTGAGACTCCAGAGCTACTGCAAGTACATTATTGGCGTTCCAGTCCACGAGATTCAAATAGTAATCGTCAATAATGTCTGGAGCATCCAAAATTCGGTCTGGAGCTTGAGGAATGTATCTGTTGTTGCTTTTTGCAGATGCTGGAGTTTTTGTTTGGGTGTACACTACTCTCATTGGGTTTTGGAAACCTTCTGGTGGTGCAGGAGCCTTTACTTGATAAGACAATATTCTTTGCTTACTTATGTCTGTTCCGTGCAAGTTTTCACACATTACTTTCTGTAAATCTTTTGAGGGACTGTCAGCAGAGCTGTCATCTTGATTAATTTTAAAATGTCCTAGATCAAAGTTTATGGCACTTCTTGTGGGAATGAATCTGTCTCCTCCACCTGGCGTTTTAGCTCCTTTATTCGGAGTAGGGGTTTTTGATCGACTTGGTGATTTCCCCTTAGCAGGAGTCTTTGAAGGAGTCTTTTTTGTTCTTACTATATCACTTCCAGTCAATTTATTTGGGGTTGTTTTGTTTGTAGAAATAGTTGTATTTGTTGACGAAGATAACACTGATTTTGAAGAATTTAATGGTCCATTTGATATTACGCTTAAATTATTCTCTTGTGCTTTTTTTTTCTGCCACCTTGGCATGGGCACATTTGTTAAAGGTCCATCAATGTTTAGGAGAGCGTTCATTTCGTTTAAATATTTAAACTGAGACATCGTCAGTTATCACTATACAAATTAGTAATTATAAATAACGATTTTTTATACAGCACATGCACCAGGCTTTAAAGAATTATATACAATTATCTGAAACATGAAACTACGTAGAAACCGTTAAAATTCAATTTTGATTTGAAACGGTAGAAACAATGTTGCCAAAACTTTGTAAGCATTATCCGAAATATAAAAACATCAAATGTAATATGTAAACCACTGCTTTATAAAACTTGAAAAACACTTACTAAAAAAACCATTGTTAACAATAATTTTAATTATAATGTTAGCTATACATTATTTTAAACTATACCTGTATATACATAGTAAACAATAGTTTGATTAAACAAATGGGCATCTGGCAATGGGGTGCAAAGCTTTTATCATTATCTATGTTTTTATCCATTATCTATGGCTTTTATAAAGATGATGATAATGATGTTTAATGTGAGTGGTGTGTAAAACTTTTGAAAATGTTTGCTGAAAGACGTCTAGCTTTTCCATTATTAAGTTCTAATTAGTTTACGAATAGAAAAAAATCTTATTGGAATATTGTATAATACAAAATAAAATATAATATAATTGTGATATTATATTATTTTCAATGTGACATTTAATGGTCATAACCTCAGAATATTAATACATTCAATAAATTTAAATCTTAAGTTTAATTTTTAAGTGTTAATTATGGCTATTGTTAGAATTGTAAATGCAGATTTTTACATGAGTCCCCCTATTTCTAATCTTGATGTTACGTATTCCGAATTTCGGGGTTCTTCTGTGAAACAAGTACCGGTGATACGAATATTTGGTTCTACAAATACAGGTAAGTTTTGCTTTGAATGAATAAGTTGTTATTAAGATTAAGAGAATGATTTGTTAAGGTGATAAGACGTGCCTTCATATTCATGGAGCTTTTCCATATATTTATGTTCCATATGATGATTCTGACAAGGAAGATGTAATCATGTATCAAATGGCATCTGGCCTTGATAAAGCAATTAATATAAGTTTTGGACAAGCAAGCTCTAATGCTCAACATATTTATAAAATAGTTTTAGTCTCTGGAAGGTTAGTAGCAGTGAGTAATTTAAGATCTTGATTTGATCAGTACCATAGTATGTACAAATTTATATATTCATTGTCATGTTCTAAATCTACAGTAATGAATGACTGAAACTCATTTATCAATGTGTTCTTCTACTACCTATTTATAAACATCTTAATTACAGACCTATGTATGGATATCATGCAAGAGAACATCAGTTTCTAAAAATTTTCTTTTATAATCCTCTACTAGTAAAAAGGGCTTCTATGCTTTTGCAGAATGGTAGTGTAATGAGTAAAATATTTCAACCTCATGAGGCTCATTTGCCTTTTGTTTTACAATTCATGATAGACTACAATTTACATGGCATGAGTTTTGTTTATGTTTCAAAAGTATTTTATCGACAAGGTTCAATTTGCCAGATTAATGATGTAGATTCAGAGAGTTTTTTGCCTTCTTCAGTTTTAAAAATAAGTACATGTCAGTTAGAAATAGACACCCTTTCGATCTATATAGAAAATAGACTTGAAATAGTAAATGGTAACTTGGCTTCAAATCCAGGCATAATGTCACTGTGGAATGACGAAAAACAGAGACGTAGAAACAAACAGCAAAGTTCACAAATGAGTAATTGTCTAACTCAAAATCGTAAAAATGTAAAACAAACAGAATCACATTTTAACTATCTTAAAATACTCGTTCAGAAAATTAAGTCATTTTCAGCGGATATAGATTCCAATAGTAGCTCTGAAAGTAATAATTCTGTTTATCCTGCCGAAAAACCTAAAAACAAAGACCTATTAAATGCCTCTACTACCCTATGTCACATATCTGCTTCACTAACTCTCTCGTGCACCAACACCGTGCAAAATAAGTTAGAAGAAACCTGCAATGATGCTGAAAACCCAAACGATAGCATATTTTTAGACCCTGATGCTCAAAAGTTTTTACAAGTGTTGAAAAATTTAAATAAAGACGAAGAAAGCGATGAAGAGGACAGTGTCTTATCTCAGAAAATTCAATCGATAGAAGAAGACGTCGAATTTGATTTAAGTTTGTCTTTACAGAATGTATTAGACGACTTCCAATTATCATCTTGGGAAATTGATAGAAAGGACGATGGTAATGAAAATATCGAAAGCATTCCTCAGTTAGACGGAGCAGGTGAGGTTTCAAACAATAAGAAAAAGAAGATAAACCAAAGTATTAAAACTGTTCGAAAAGTTAAAAGAAAACTTGCAAAGAAACAGATTGAAAATAAAAATTCACAAACTCTTCAAGAAGAGACTCTCAAACATTTTCTTTCTAAACCAGTTAAATTACACGTTGAAGGTAGTACAGAAAATGTTGAATCTTCTGTGAATTTTCCATCTGACTTAACACTCCAGAATAGTAATGAAAACGAGGAAAAAGACATCTTGTATACTCACACGTTAGAAAATAATGAAAATGATCATACGGATTTATCTAATAAGTTAAATTTTCTTTTAAATATATATAAACCTTCAAAAAAATCTATAAGATCGCCAAAGAAGAGTCAGATAAACTATATTGGAATGTATGCTAATAATAATTCTTTATTACACTGTGACTGCAAGAATGAAATAGTAAAAGCACCTATGAAAAAGAGGAAATACACAAAACAGATCAAGAAGATTGTTTCAAAATTAACCACCAATGAAGAAGACACTAGTAAAAGTACAATCACTAACGATCAAACATACCCCAATACTATTTGGTCTAATTACAACGAAAGTTTTCCAGAAACAGAAAACATTATGACAGTAAAAGTATGTGTTCCTCCTGAATATGGAAACAGTGCTCTTTTAAAAGTTCCAATAGTCGATAAATCGCCATCTCAAAATCCTACCACCTTAGACATGCCAGACCTAAATGATATTTTAGAACTAGATAATAATGACAACTCTACCAGTAAAAATATAAATAACGAGTATATTGATTTGATAAAAGAAATAGATGCCATTCTTGAAGGAACATCGAAAATTTCCTCTAAGGAAAATAATAGTAATGGAGAAGAAAATTTAAATCATAAAGGGGTAGATAAGATTAGAGATACTGTTTTTGAAACAGATAATAATTTAAAAAGCATAGAAAATCCAGTAGACATGTATGACGATTTTGGTAATGTGTACAGATATCCATTTCCGTTGGATTCAAATGAAAATATCGAATACCACAACGGTTTTAGTAACTTATTGACGGACAATTCGGTAAACAGTAACAAAAACGAAATTTCAGAAAAAGCTAGTTCAGAAACGAATTTAAATGAGTCAACTTCATTACCCGAATTTATTTTTAAAGATAGTCCCGTTAGTGTGGAAGCCGAAGTTAATACTGAAACTTCAATTACTAACGTTTTAGATACTAATAAAACGTCTACTAAAGAAGCGGTTTCTCACCCCGAGGAAGGAATCTCTGCTGAAACCAAAAGTGCCAAAGAAAGGAATCATAAGTCGAAAAAAGTTCCTTTAAGCGTGTTATTTTCTAATTACCAATACATAATTAGTCGACTGGACCTACCAGAAACTCAGCAGTTTCTTGATTATTTGCAATCGAGAATAGAGAAACGATTTTATAAGTCCATCAGTCAAATTAAAAACAGTCCTCATGGAAAGTATATTAAATTACCAAATTTTAAACGTTGTAAACATGGTGTGTATAACGTTAAAAAGAAAGTTAAGAAGAATCTCGAAAGAAGATGTACTACGAAAAAGAACTGCAATTCTAACGAATTAGTTATAAAGGTAATTATACATATGCTAAATATGCAAATAAGTAGTTTAATTTTTAAGGCGTGGTCGTACAAAAAGTCGAGTCAGTCAGATTTTAATTTTCTTTTTTAAAAAAGTCGAATAACACATAATCAAAAAAGTGTGGTGTTTACAGTATTAATTAATTAATAGAAGTAATTTTCTAAAGGATTACTTTAAATTATCAATTAGTCTAGTCAAATATTTTTAAATGTCGATAAAAATTTTGTACTAAATATTGCTCATGATATAGACAAACAATTTGCACTTATCAGTCTAAGGTTCATGTCTGTATCAACGAGCGAGGTCAAGGGCATTGCTGAGGCGCTTGGAAAGTTAGCTTAACTTTAGCTATAGTTACTCAGTGGTTATTGTAGAGCCGGTAAAATCGGTGGAATACAACAGCAATCTTCTGCAATTCTTTAAATCATCAAGTAAGTGCAATTTCCACTGTATTTTTGTATAATAAATAATTAGTATGAAGGTTTTAATTTAATTTTATAAATGTGAGACTACATTCAAGCTAAAAAATTCGAATCGTCACTTTTCCAATCAATTTTTTCTCTTTTTGTTTTTCTTAAGCCTTAAAAGTCAATAACAGAGGTTGAAATTTACTTTTTTTTATCCATATTTACAAAATGTTAATTAGATAATTACAACTGCGCCAGATATTTTTTGATCACCCTGTGTATTACTGCAGTTTATCCTGTTAATACCTATTTGTGTTCAATTCTCGAACAAATTCTTTTCCACCAAAAAGGAGGGATATTTATCAAAAAAAATAGCGAAATAGTAATAAAGCGTTAATTATACATTTTTTAATTATTGTTTTTAAAGATGCATTTTCGTCTCATTCAT
>NW_020438895.1:526956-537375 GCF_000699045.2 Agrilus planipennis
TTTTTAAGTACCCACAGGTCAACAATCTCGGTATTAATAAGAAAAAAAGAATGTTTTATATAAATTTTATGTTTATTTGCATATTTTCGCATTGCATTAAATAAGTATATTTTTTTAATTATTTTGGTGTTTATTGCTTTCCTTAAATAAAACAAGGGCAACCTGGAAATAGTTTATTTAAAAACGTAAACATAAATAAACTCATTTGCCAGCTGAGACAGTATAACATGTATGAATGTACAATTCCCACATCGGAAAGTTCTTACAATCCGCAAATAAGAGTAAATAACATATAATAAGGATTTATTTTCAATAATATACCTAAAAGGCTACAACAAATCACGATATGAAATATAAAATAAAATCGCGATTTGTACAATTTTGTTTTTATGCATATTATATTCATGGCTTTTGCTTATTATAAAGTACGTTCTAAATCAAAACATGACTACAACACATTACATACAGCTAACGGTACCTTATGTGATAAAATACAAGGCAAGTGTACCCTAAAATTAGCAAAAAACTGAAATTTACTTAGATGGTATTGATTAGTACTAGCACAAAGTAGAGATAAAATGTTATACATTTATATATCAAAGAAAATGAAAAATTACAGGTAAAATAAACCAAACAAGGAGGATGGAATTTAATATTTAATCACAATTTTGTTGCTCAATATGATAAAGTCTTATGTGTTACGGATTTTACCTGGTACATAATTTTTGTCAATCACTTGCTCTTGCAAAAACATATGCAAACAACGTTCATTTTGAGCCAGTGGATGTCCTGCAATTCTGAAATTAAAAGCATTTAATTAACAATTATAGTGAGGTACAAAGCATCATTAAAGGAGCATTTTCAAAGCTTATCAGTAGTTTGCAACTAACTGTGTGTGTCTAGGTACAATAATATTTTAAACACAATCCTTAATTATCTTTAATTCAACTAGTATGGTAGTTCCTAAGATCAACTTTACATAAATATGAAGTTATTCATTATCTACTAATTGTTAAAGTACTTATTTTTTGAAACTCCACTTTAAAAAATACAAATGAAAAGTAATAAGTGTCGAGTTTCAAAGAATTTAATAACTTATCGATACATGTATGTCATCACCTAATGAAGCTATAGCATAGTCAAACAATTATTGTTCTTATTAATGTATTTGGATCTCAACTTACTTGTTGATAAAAACTTCAAGTCCTTTTCTTCTCTCTTCAATAAAGTCTTCTTCAAAAATTCCATCATCCCCACGAAACGGCAGCTGTCGTTTCCATGCCTTTCCTGGTAAGGGTGGCACAACAATTTTACTATCACGTTCCAATTCGTTTCTTAACCATTCAAAATCACTGTACCTTCGTCTAACGCTTGATTCTTTGACTTTAAAAACAGGCAAGTTTGTCTGCAATAAAGGGGGTGTATGCACTACATTTTAGGATATTTGTGAACATGCTTACTTTCATTTTAACCTCATAATCCGTAAATCTCTTTTTTCCAACCCCATATGCTGTTACTGGATTGACCACGTCTATTTCAAGAAAATTAGCGGGTGCTGCGTAAGCATCATCCAAAGTTTGCTTCTTAACATTAAGACGTCTAGTGGCTTCTGTTGTTTCTGTATCCGCCATCATTCTAGTAGTTATCGCTAATATCAATAAATAGCAATAAAAACAGTTATAATATCACTGCACAACGATTTTCTAAATATTTATCATATAACTTTTTTTAATTATATTTTTATTATCTAATTATTAGCTCTTATAGTGCTTCCCTTAAGTTTCATATTGTAAACTGTCAAAGGTCAAACGTCAGAAACAAACTCAATTATCCATGATTAAATAGAAAAACCATAATTTTTTTATGTAGATTTATCATTTTACACTGATAAAGGGTGTTCTCTACAATAGATTTCTTTTTTCATTTTTGTATTAAAATTAGGTGGATTTGAGAAATTTCGTATTATTTGAATAGTAATCTAATAAAACCATTGTTATTCTTATCATGCTAAATTTTATGTTTGCGAAAAATTACTGCTACTTATAAAAATCTCATCTCCTATTATTAACCGCATACTTTTTTTTAGTATACTTTGGCATTATTATTTCTTTGATATGTTTGCTTATGATGTATATTTTTAACTCCTTGGTTTTTAAAATAGAATTTAAAAGTGGCGGTAAAGTATCTATAATAATTTTGTACTTTGTCATACAGAAAAAGAAGAAGAAAATCATGGGACTCTTATCTATGATCAGAAATGGGTCAGAAGAAGATGAAGAAGAGGTAAGAGGGATGAGAGAATATGCTCGAATAGGTATTTTTAGTAGTAAATGTGGTTAACAAGCGATTGTGGTCTTTGTTTGGTGTAATTAAAAGTGAAAATCAATACGAAATAAACTTACGTAAACTACATTCGTAATTGACGTGGTTTAATAACTGTAATATTGCAAAAGTTATTTAACAAGTGACTGCGTACCGTGCGGGCAAATTACTGCCACGTGTAAATATTGTTTGTGTTATTGACTTATCATCCTGGAGCTACCACAGGATATGCCATGAAAATAAATGAAAGGGTAAGTTTATTTTAAATTTTGTATGCTTTATTTATGATGATGAAGGCAATTTTACAATTTGCGACTGATAAAAAATTTTTGGCCCCAATGGTCCTAATTTACACTGCTATGACAAGGTAAAAAAGTACCCATCTGGACTAGAACTGACTGAGGGGCTTCTAGAGCTTATATAAGAAAATATAAGAAAACTTTAATTTGTTTCATAAATTTCAATAGGCAAATTTTTATTCAATGGCCTAACCTAGAATCCCTTTGTAGATCTATTATCTATGCCTAGAATTTATGTCATGCTTGTATATATAATAGCGGCGGGAACAAATATAGTAATTAAATTTAATTACAAACGGTGAATAAGTTTCTTTCATAATGAGTTTATGGGCGGATAAATATAGACCTAAAGACCTTCAGAAGTTGGACTATCATAAGGAACAAGCAGCTAATTTGTCAAAGTTAACCCAAGAGGGTGATTTTCCCCATTTACTTTTTTATGGTCCCTGTGGCTCAGGTAAGAAAACAAGAATGATGTGCTTATTAAAAGAAATGTATGGCCCAGGGGTAGAACGACTTAAAGTGGAAAATATGAATTTTACGACACCTTCAAACAAGAAACTAGAAGTTACAACTGTTAGTAGCAGTTATCACATAGAAGTAAACCCTTCGGATGTGGGAATTTATGATCGTGTTATAATAATGAATTTAATTAAAAATGTAGCTCAAACTCAGCAGTTAGACATAAATGGGCAAAGAGCATTTAAAGTCATTGTTCTAACAAATGTTGATGAACTAACTAAAGATGCTCAGCATGCTTTAAGAAGGACAATGGAGAAGTACATTTCAACATGCAGGTAGTTTGATTATTTTGATCTAATGATGGGGTCAGTTAGGTTAATCATACCTTTTTTAAGATTGCTTTTGTGCGGCACTTCTATTTCACGTATTATACCAGCCATTCGCAGTCGTTGCTTATGCATAAGAGTTGCTGCTCCAAGTATTGAACAAATATCCACAATTTTACAAACCATATGTAAAAAAGAAGGTCTCACTTTACCTCTAGAGTTGGCGGATAGGATTGCAATTAAATCCAACAGAAATCTCAGAAGAGCACTTCTTATGTGTGAAGCTTGCAAAGTAGAAAGTTATCCTTTTACCCCTGATCAAGAAATTGAAGAACCAGATTGGCAGATATTTATTAAACATATTGCAAACAAAGCTATTAAAGAACAAAGTATTTCAACATTAGCAGAAATTAGAGAGCGCTTCTATGAATTAATTATACATGGTATTCCCAGTGATATTATTTTTAAGACTTTGTTAAAGGAGTTGTTAAAAATTTCTGATCCAGAAATTCATCCACAGATTGTTGAAAGTGCTGCATTTTATGAGCATCGTTTACAAACTGGCTCTAAAGATATTTTTCATTTGGAAGCATTCATGGCAAAGTTCATGTGCATTTATAGCCAATTTCTGGGAGAATTTGTAGATATTTGTTAAGCTTTGCTTTTTCTTTTGGTGTAATGAATCTCTTTATGAAATTGAAACAACTTGATTTTTATTTAGCATCCTTTTTTAAGTATATTTTTTTACAAACAAGTGATATTTGTGAAAAACAATAAGAAAACAATGAGCTAGTTATCAAAATATAAAACGTGTCACAAATGTAAAAAAATTGGGGGGGGGGGTTAACAAATAAGAAAAAATATTTGCTTGTAAAAATATATTTTCTGTTTTTATAAAAATTTACATCAATAATTCTATTCGTTGAACAACTCTGCAGCAAAATTGTTGTTAAAATTATTTCCTTTAACTAATTTCCAATGTTGAAAGGAAAATAAAAACGTACATGGTAGCATTCTAAAATTTCCCTTGTCCGATTTTATTATCGAATCCTCCTCTACATCCTTAAAGATGTAATCAATATTAAAGGTATCCAAGTGTAATTTTTCTAACGAAATTCGGCAACATCCATCGTCAGGTTTTCTTCGATAAAGTGAATACACAATATCATTACACAAAACTGATTCCATAGAGTCATAGCTTTGTGTCGTAATTACTTTTGAATTAACCACGTTTAATGAGAAACCCTTTAGCTTCGTTTCGATTAAATTTAAACCTAAAAACCCTCGAAATATATTTATTTGTTTAGATATTAGTAAAAGCTTTAAAGCTGTTCTGATGAAGTTTTTATAGTTCAAGTTTTGGTAAATATTTATATTTACCTTTAAAGTATAAGCTGTCTTTATGGGAGAATATCGTAAATATATCAAAAAAAGATGGAATTGATTCTTCTCCATTTATATTTATTTGTATCCACTGCGATGTGTCATTGTTAAAAAAGTAACCACATTTATTATTCACATTTAACAAGAACAGTTTATTTTTAAAAGCACAACATTTAATTTGTCTTCCTGGACAGGGAAGCATTATCACCTTGCTCCATAAATCTTAAAATTTAATTTGTAATTTATTATTTTATTTTGTGTTATTATAAAAAGTCTAACCAACCAGTTTTATANAAAAACAGTCCTCATGGAAAGTATATTAAATTACCAAATTTTAAACGTTGTAAACATGGTGTGTATAACGTTAAAAAGAAAGTTAAGAAGAATCTCGAAAGAAGATGTACTACGAAAAAGAACTGCAATTCTAACGAATTAGTTATAAAGGTAATTATACATATGCTAAATATGCAAATAAGTAGTTTAATTTTTAAGGCGTGGTCGTACAAAAAGTCGAGTCAGTCAGATTTTAATTTTCTTTTTTAAAAAAGTCGAATAACACATAATCAAAAAAGTGTGGTGTTTACAGTATTAATTAATTAATAGAAGTAATTTTCTAAAGGATTACTTTAAATAAGTAATTTTTAAATTTCTTCATAATATACACTGTATTCACCTTTTATTATAAACAAACAAATTCAATTTTAGAGTTTGGATGGTGCTTGGGATAGTTCATCAGACGAAGAAAGCACAAAAAAGAAAAACCCGAAATGTAAAAGACATCCTCGGACTCCAAAATATTCACCTCTTACGGTAGTAATTAATTCTCCTCTTAAATCCATACACAAAATTTCGAAAACACCAGAAGATGGTAAAAGTAAAAATAAGTAATTTATGTTTCTATTAATGAAAAATACTTTTTAGATTCTGAACAAGTGATTTCTTCTAAAACCAATTGTGCCACGTAAGTAAAGTATTACTAACATTTACTTTTTTGAATATTAAATTTGTTTGACACTAATAATTTCAACCGAAAGTGTTTTTTATATTTTTTAGTACGAAAAATAAGAAATTGTCACAAAATCTAGAACAGACTTATAGCGAGGAACATTTGGAATGTCGCTATAGTCTTTGTAATAAAAAAGGGAGAATACCAAATGTTTTGGAATCCAGTAATAAAGAAAATTCAAATCAGAAAATTACTTCTTCTAAATTAGGATCAACAAAGTTGTCTCATAATTCTTCGTCACATATTAAAAAAGAAATAAGAAATAAAACTGTTCCAGACAAATCCGGGAAAAATACTATTGCTGTAGGAACTAATAATAGAATATTTTGTGACAATGTCAATGATAACATCAAACATAAAGATTTGGAGGACAATTCTGCAAATGAGATTGTAGAATCCATCGAATTAGTTGAAAATATTGTTAGTGACAATGTTTTAAACAATTCCACACTTTATGATAAGCAAAACAATTACGAACCTGTAGCAGGAACTTCAGATAATCTTAATAATTCATTTGACTACTTTTCTAATACAATTTTATCCCAAACAAGAGTGTTTTTAGAAGAAGAAGAACTCTTTTCTACTTCTAACACCCTGACGCATTCAGAAGTTGATGAAAATAAAGCGCCTTTTTCGCAGTCTTCGTCAACTTCCTCAAGCAGCATAACACCATATCAAAAACCATTACAAGACAGTTCATTTTCGAAATTTTCGCAACAGTTAAGTCTTTTAGAATTCGATAATACCCGTAACCAACAAAATAACTTAACACAAGACGATTGTAAAGTAATTATGCCGAAATTTAATCCTCCTACTAATCAAATGGTTCTTTCTTCCATGCAAGAATTTAATATTCCTTTAATGAGGCACCAAGAGCCTTACTATAGCAACATTTTTGATGTTACTGGTACTGTTGAAGTAGGCCATAATTCGTTGAAAATATTAAGTAATAAATCCTCTGACTTTCCAATCTTTGAACATGCAAGCATGGAACGGGGTTTAGAATTTTTCAGGAAAAATGCGAGTTCTTCCTTAGTGAAAGGAATTACAGTAAAAGATTTTTCTAAAATAAAATTATCACTTTGCACGTACGAGGATTGCCTAGTAACCCCAGCAAAGTTGCCACCTACCAGAAAAGAAGTAGAAAATTGGCTAAAAAATCAAAAAGATAAGGTAAACAACATTACCCCAAAAAAGAAGAAGAAAAAGGTTTTGGTACCCTGTAGCCCTGATAATGAAAATGACAGTCAAGATGAATCGTTGACACTGACCCCTAACACACCACTTGAATTGAGAATGGAAGACCTTAATCAAGCCTCAAACGCATTTGAAATTGAAAACGAGATGACTCCAAAGAACATGGAAAATAAAAAAAGAAGTCTTAGCCTCTCTTTAGATCAAAAATCAAAGAAACGTATAGAAAAGAGTAAACTTATTGACAAATTTAAAGATAAAACTGAACATATTCAAGAAACAACTAATGAGAAATCATTGGAATCTACTAAGGAATTTCAGTCGTCAGATGATTTCAGAAAAACTTTATTACGAAATCAGTCTTTAAATTTTGCTGATTCTCGTCAAATTTCAAATGCCACATTAAACAACACATTTGGGTTCAAAATGTCGTTAGAAAATCTTCAAAAAGCACGCGCTGTTGCAGAACATCAATTTATAACGCTACTTGCTATGGAGTTACACACAAAAACTCGTGGCGACTTTAAACCGAATCCCGAATATGATCCAATAAGGGCAATTTTTTACACAATATTCAATGACGTGCCTGATCAAAATAAACGAATAACGACAGGAATAATAGCCGTAAAAGTGGAGAATAATCTCAGAAATCGAATAGAGTTATTAGAGCAAAATGTTACCATAAAACATGTCGATACTGAACAAGATCTTATTAACGACTTCGCTGATCTCGTTAGAACAACAGATCCTGACATAGTTGCCGGTTATGAAATAGAAATGCAATCTTGGGGTTACTTATTTGAAAGAAGTTACAAACTTAACATCAACCTTAGGCCCTTGCTATCACGATCTTCTCTTGAACTTAAACATTCTGATGATGAACAACAAACAGAATTGAATTTAACAGGAAGAATTGTTTTAGATGTCTGGAGACTATTAAGACATGAAATAGCACTTCAAAGTTACTCTTTCGAAAACGTTCTATACCATGTAATGCACAGAAGAGTTCCTAAATTTTGCTACAAAGATCTTACATTCTGGTGGGAACATAAATCATCCCTTTTCTATAAGAGAACTATAGATCATTATTTGTACCGGGTACGAGGAATGTTGGACATTTTGGAGCAACTTGATATTGTAGGAAGAACTAGTGAATTGGCAAGACTTTTTGGCATCCAATTTTATGAAGTTTTGTCGCGTGGATCTCAGTTTCGTGTAGAATCTATGATGTTGAGACTGGCAAAACCCCTTAACTATATTGCTGTGTCTCCCAGTGTTCAACAAAGAGCGAAAATGAATGCCCCGGAGTATTTACCGCTTATTCTGGAGCCTCAATCCAGATACTACGCCGACCCTGTTATAGTATTGGACTTTCAGAGTTTATATCCGTCCATGATAATTGCTTATAATTACTGTTTTTCGACCTGTTTGGGAAAAGTTGAACGATTGGGTAAAAATATACCATTTGAATTTGGGGCAACACAATTAAAACTATCTAGAAACAGGCTTAAAAAGTTGGTGAAAAATGACGCCCTTAACATTTCACCATGTGGAGCGGCTTTTGTTAAAGAATGCGTAAGGGAAGGTATACTTCCTAGAATGTTAAGAGAAATCTTAGATACAAGACTAATGGTTAAAAAGTCGATAAAAGAAAATGCTGGTGATAAAACGTTACAGAGAGTGCTTCACAATAGACAACTCGGTCTAAAATTGATAGCCAACGTTACCTACGGTTACACTGCGGCCAATTTTAGTGGACGCATGCCGTCCGTCGAAGTAGGAGACAGTGTTGTCAGCAAAGGACGAGAAACACTGTTAAGGGCCATAAAATTAATCCAAAGTGTTCCCGAATGGGGAGCAAAAGTAATTTACGGGGATACAGATTCAATTTTTGTTCTCACACCAGGCCGAAGTAAGAAAGATGCATTTAGAATAGGAACGGAAATTGCCGATGCAGTTACCAATGACAATCCGAGCCCTGTTAAGTTGAAGTTAGAGAAGGTATTTCAACCGTGCATATTACAAACGAAAAAACGATATGTTGGTTATATGTACGAATCACCAGACCAGAAAGAACCTGAACTTTGTTCAAAAGGTATTGAAACCATACGTCGAGATGGTTGTCCAGCAGTTTCAAAGGTAAAACGTCTTCTTTTTCTAATTCAATTTTTAAGGGTAATTTGACAATTAAAGTATCTACTACACTCTAATTTATATAATTCAGATTTTATAACTTAAAAGTAGTATTATAAATATAGTCTTATTAAGTACATTCTCTTAAAGATTCTAGAAAAATGCTTAAAAATCCTGTTCGACACTCAGGATGTGAGCCTAGTTCGTCAGTATGTTGTAAGACAATTCGTCAAACTGTTTTCTGGACGTGTAAGCCTTCAGGATTTGACTTTTGCTAAAGAATACAGAGGTGAAGGGGGTTACAGACCTGGTGCTTGCGTGCCCGCCTTGGAGCTTGCTAAGTAATTATTTTCATATTAAATAACTTATAAATTATGAACTTAATAAATCCTTCAACTTCAGAAAGTGGAAAACTATAGATAAACGTAACGAACCTAGACGCAAAGAGCGTGTACCGTACGTAATTATCAACGGTCCCCCGGGACTTCCCCTAATAAAACTTGTCCGCTGCCCACGTGAGCTTTTAGCCGATTCCAACTTACGTATAAACGCTTTATATTACATTACCCACGCCATTATCCCTCCTTTAAATAGGTGTTTAAATTTAATTGGAGCAGATGTTAATATTTGGTAAAAAGGAAATATTATTAGATAATTAAAATATTTGAACAATTTTTTGAACTTTTAGGTTTAAGGAAATGCCACGAAAGCAGGTTCTGTATCTTCCTACTTTTTTCAAGCAGGTTCCTAAGAAGAGCACAATCTCACAGTATTTTTTTACCACCACTTGTGTTAGTTGTGGTGCGCATGCTCAGAATGGACTGTGTGACAAGTGCTTGAGTTATCCGACTGAGACTATGGTTGTTTTGCAAGAGAAATTGAGAAATTGGGAAAAGAATTACCAAGAAACATTACTGGTAAGATTCGTTTTATAAATTTTATATTTATTAACAATCATTTTTTAATAATAATATTCGTTGAGTAACAAGTAAAGAATTGATCAATATAGTAGCTACTGTTGAAGGTGATTAATGTTTCCAAAAATTTCAAACGAAAATGTGTGGTGATCTTATGTACTGTTAGTGATTAGTGCTATGTAGTTTTTCAAAAATTGAATTTTAGATTTGCCAGTCATGCTGTAAAAGGTACGATGGTAACGAATGTATCTCCCTAGACTGTCCTATTCTTTATAGATTAAATCAAACACATAAAGACTTACAACAGGCTCCGTTTGTACGGCAACTTGTTTCAAAGTCATTTGATAACGATAGTTGTGATTTTTAGTATTCTTTAG
>NW_020438895.1:541634-545515 GCF_000699045.2 Agrilus planipennis
ATTAAAAGATATCATAGAAAAAATATTTGCTTGTAAAAATATATTTTCTGTTTTTATAAAAATTTACATCAATAATTCTATTCGTTGAACAACTCTGCAGCAAAATTGTTGTTAAAATTATTTCCTTTAACTAATTTCCAATGTTGAAAGGAAAATAAAAACGTACATGGTAGCATTCTAAAATTTCCCTTGTCCGATTTTATTATCGAATCCTCCTCTACATCCTTAAAGATGTAATCAATATTAAAGGTATCCAAGTGTAATTTTTCTAACGAAATTCGGCAACATCCATCGTCAGGTTTTCTTCGATAAAGTGAATACACAATATCATTACACAAAACTGATTCCATAGAGTCATAGCTTTGTGTCGTAATTACTTTTGAATTAACCACGTTTAATGAGAAACCCTTTAGCTTCGTTTCGATTAAATTTAAACCTAAAAACCCTCGAAATATATTTATTTGTTTAGATATTAGTAAAAGCTTTAAAGCTGTTCTGATGAAGTTTTTATAGTTCAAGTTTTGGTAAATATTTATATTTACCTTTAAAGTATAAGCTGTCTTTATGGGAGAATATCGTAAATATATCAAAAAAAGATGGAATTGATTCTTCTCCATTTATATTTATTTGTATCCACTGCGATGTGTCATTGTTAAAAAAGTAACCACATTTATTATTCACATTTAACAAGAACAGTTTATTTTTAAAAGCACAACATTTAATTTGTCTTCCTGGACAGGGAAGCATTATCACCTTGCTCCATAAATCTTAAAATTTAATTTGTAATTTATTATTTTATTTTGTGTTATTATAAAAAGTCTAACCAACCAGTTTTATAATTATACCAGAGCATGTTTTCCTGTATAATTCTGTAATTTCCAGCCCCTCCTATAATGTATAAAAATTCACCTACTAGACACGATTCGAAATGTCTTCTTACTTGAGGGATCCTGCAAAAATATGTCTCTTAAAGTTATTTTGTACTACTACCAGTGCTAAATTTTACACTGATTTATGTTGCCATTTTTCTTTTACGTTATCGTAGACCCAAAAGCTACGGTTCCAATCTCCTCTACCGATTTTATACTCGCCCCCAAATAGAAAAATAAACTCTTTATAAGACAACATTTTAAAACCATCCAATTTATCGCATTTACCTTTATCTACATCTAGGAGCTTTTTAAACTTATTGGAATTAATATCTACAAAGAATACACAAATTATTTTCAGAAAATGTCAATTACATAAAATTTAAAATCTGTTTTTTCGTGCTTTATTTAAAACTACTTACCGAAGTATACAATTACATGAGATGTTGATTCTTTATTAAGGATTTTATAATATCGTTTACGTTTGAACTGATCTGAACAGACAAAACTATAGTCAGATTAGTTTTTAAATTTTGTCGTGTACATTAAAGGCTATAGACAGGTAAATATGTACTGCCTATAGCTGTAACATACCCGTCTATATCCATTTACTGAATTTAAAATAGCAAAGCATACTTACCATGATATATCACAGCTAATTCTTTATCTGGGGACATTACTTTCAGTTTCTTATTTGGTAAGTCATCACTAGCATTTTGTGCAAGAAAACAGGGAACTTTTTGTTGAAATCTGTCAACACTGTTTAGCAGATGTGCAACAATATTTCTTAATTCACTCAGTAAATATCGTTCTTCTTGATTTTTTAATGCTATAAAATACATAAATAAGTCCTTTACATCCTGATTCTCAGAAATGTCAGGGTATGATAGCATTTCCCTTAGGTCACTGTCTGATAACGCTCTGTAGTTCAGTGAAGATACTAGGTACAAGAGGTTTTTTGTTTTGTTTTCATATAGTAATTTTTCACTGTGTAAACAGTTTTCATACCACCATTTCATACATACAAAAAACACATCAAATTCACATCTGCACTGCAAATTTACATCAGACAAATATAAATGTAACTGCTTTAAATGCAATTCTATAAGACAATCCATGTCTTTTATTTCATTAAATTCAACTAATGATAAGTATTTTGCTTTTAAATGTAAATCTTCTATATCAAGTTTTTCAGTTCCAAACCAAACTTTAATGCAGTTAGAGGGGGCTAAAATTTCTCTAATACGAGTGACACATATTTCTTTTATGTTTGGAAATTGTAACATGCATGCTGCTTCAAGTACTAATAAAATGTCTTCTTCATTTATAACAAAACTGCTATCCCATAACAGCGTAAGAATGATTTTAAGAGACCTTGAGTCCACTTCCTGCAAAGGTTTAGTTAACAAAAGGATCTAGTTAGATTCGTCTATAATTTACCTGAAGTGTAATTAGTCGTTGGTTCTTTTCAACAAAATTTCCTTCAAACATAACTTTAAAGTAATCACTGTGTTTGGCAAGTTCTTTTTTATTACACACAAATGAGACATTTTCTGCAATAAGAACAATTTCTTCTGAAGTACTTTTTGAATCGCCCATTTTTATAGAATTCTTTATTTATTCATATNAAAACTTGTCCGCTGCCCACGTGAGCTTTTAGCCGATTCCAACTTACGTATAAACGCTTTATATTACATTACCCACGCCATTATCCCTCCTTTAAATAGGTGTTTAAATTTAATTGGAGCAGATGTTAATATTTGGTAAAAAGGAAATATTATTAGATAATTAAAATATTTGAACAATTTTTTGAACTTTTAGGTTTAAGGAAATGCCACGAAAGCAGGTTCTGTATCTTCCTACTTTTTTCAAGCAGGTTCCTAAGAAGAGCACAATCTCACAGTATTTTTTTACCACCACTTGTGTTAGTTGTGGTGCGCATGCTCAGAATGGACTGTGTGACAAGTGCTTGAGTTATCCGACTGAGACTATGGTTGTTTTGCAAGAGAAATTGAGAAATTGGGAAAAGAATTACCAAGAAACATTACTGGTAAGATTCGTTTTATAAATTTTATATTTATTAACAATCATTTTTTAATAATAATATTCGTTGAGTAACAAGTAAAGAATTGATCAATATAGTAGCTACTGTTGAAGGTGATTAATGTTTCCAAAAATTTCAAACGAAAATGTGTGGTGATCTTATGTACTGTTAGTGATTAGTGCTATGTAGTTTTTCAAAAATTGAATTTTAGATTTGCCAGTCATGCTGTAAAAGGTACGATGGTAACGAATGTATCTCCCTAGACTGTCCTATTCTTTATAGATTAAATCAAACACATAAAGACTTACAACAGGCTCCGTTTGTACGGCAACTTGTTTCAAAGTCATTTGATAACGATAGTTGTGATTTTTAGTATTCTTTAGAACGTAAAATAATATTGATTAAGTTCGTTTTTATTTTCTTGTTAATTTCTCTTATAAACTGTACTTATTTTATAATCATTAGTCGTTTCAGTTTTGAATATTTTTCTTATTTGATTCATTTTTAAGTACCCACAGGTCAACAATCTCGGTATTAATAAGAAAAAAAGAATGTTTTATATAAATTTTATGTTTATTTGCATATTTTCGCATTGCATTAAATAAGTATATTTTTTTAATTATTTTGGTGTTTATTGCTTTCCTTAAATAAAACAAGGGCAACCTGGAAATAGTTTATTTAAAAACGTAAACATAAATAAACTCATTTGCCAGCTGAGACAGTATAACATGTATGAATGTACAATTCCCACATCGGAAAGTTCTTACAATCCGCAAATAAGAGTAAATAACATATAATAAGGATTTATTTTCAATAATATACCTAAAAGGCTACAACAAATCACGATATGAAATATAAAATAAAATCGCGATTTGTACAATTTTGTTTTTATGCATATTATATTCATGGCTTTTGCTTATTATAAAGTACGTTCTAAATCAAAACATGACTACAACACAATAAGAAAA
>NW_020438895.1:548892-552535 GCF_000699045.2 Agrilus planipennis
AGTTAGAGGGGGCTAAAATTTCTCTAATACGAGTGACACATATTTCTTTTATGTTTGGAAATTGTAACATGCATGCTGCTTCAAGTACTAATAAAATGTCTTCTTCATTTATAACAAAACTGCTATCCCATAACAGCGTAAGAATGATTTTAAGAGACCTTGAGTCCACTTCCTGCAAAGGTTTAGTTAACAAAAGGATCTAGTTAGATTCGTCTATAATTTACCTGAAGTGTAATTAGTCGTTGGTTCTTTTCAACAAAATTTCCTTCAAACATAACTTTAAAGTAATCACTGTGTTTGGCAAGTTCTTTTTTATTACACACAAATGAGACATTTTCTGCAATAAGAACAATTTCTTCTGAAGTACTTTTTGAATCGCCCATTTTTATAGAATTCTTTATTTATTCATATTTTTTATAATTTTCACAGATTAATGTTGATTTAATTTGTTAGTGTCAAAGTTACAAAAAATTTTACAAGAAATTTAGAAAATTAATAAATTGTTACTAAAACTGCCAAAAATTGTAGGTTATATATGTTGCGTATGAAGTAAGAAGGAAATGTCAAACAAGAAATAAAAATTGCCAACATTTAAATTTTTTACGAAAGTTCAATATCGTTGATGCAATATTAAAGTAGGAACGTTATAATAACTACAACTTGAACATTAACAATGTACTTTAGCAAAGTTTAGGAAACATTTTCTGTATTATTAAATAATAACAAATAATAGATATTTTAAAAGTGTATTAATACATTTTAGATTGGCGATACTTCTTGTCAATTTCAAATTTAAGAATCTGTAAATAACTGCCATTGCAATAAGGCACTATTTATATTATTGTTTGCTGTTTATTACTTTTTTGAAGTAAATATGAATGTTAGCTCTATTAATAATATCCTTAGTGAAATACAAGAATGTGTAAAAAAAGAAAATCTATCTTTAAAATGTACAAAAGAATGGATGAAGGTAAATAATATTAATTTACTACATGCTAATTAACCACTGATTTGTTAAATTAAAATTGTTACTGTAGGAAATATGCAATTTAGAGAAAGATCTAATAATTTGTTTTGAAAGATATCTACGAGAAAACATACCAGATAAAGAAATAAAAACGTGTATTTTGTTGTATTTGATACAACAACACTCGATTTTGAGTTTATATGTTAATATATTCAGGGAGGAAACTAAAGAAGGATTAATACTGGAAGTAAGGTTTACTGTTTTTNTAAGTATATTTTTTTAATTATTTTGGTGTTTATTGCTTTCCTTAAATAAAACAAGGGCAACCTGGAAATAGTTTATTTAAAAACGTAAACATAAATAAACTCATTTGCCAGCTGAGACAGTATAACATGTATGAATGTACAATTCCCACATCGGAAAGTTCTTACAATCCGCAAATAAGAGTAAATAACATATAATAAGGATTTATTTTCAATAATATACCTAAAAGGCTACAACAAATCACGATATGAAATATAAAATAAAATCGCGATTTGTACAATTTTGTTTTTATGCATATTATATTCATGGCTTTTGCTTATTATAAAGTACGTTCTAAATCAAAACATGACTACAACACATTACATACAGCTAACGGTACCTTATGTGATAAAATACAAGGCAAGTGTACCCTAAAATTAGCAAAAAACTGAAATTTACTTAGATGGTATTGATTAGTACTAGCACAAAGTAGAGATAAAATGTTATACATTTATATATCAAAGAAAATGAAAAATTACAGGTAAAATAAACCAAACAAGGAGGATGGAATTTAATATTTAATCACAATTTTGTTGCTCAATATGATAAAGTCTTATGTGTTACGGATTTTACCTGGTACATAATTTTTGTCAATCACTTGCTCTTGCAAAAACATATGCAAACAACGTTCATTTTGAGCCAGTGGATGTCCTGCAATTCTGAAATTAAAAGCATTTAATTAACAATTATAGTGAGGTACAAAGCATCATTAAAGGAGCATTTTCAAAGCTTATCAGTAGTTTGCAACTAACTGTGTGTGTCTAGGTACAATAATATTTTAAACACAATCCTTAATTATCTTTAATTCAACTAGTATGGTAGTTCCTAAGATCAACTTTACATAAATATGAAGTTATTCATTATCTACTAATTGTTAAAGTACTTATTTTTTGAAACTCCACTTTAAAAAATACAAATGAAAAGTAATAAGTGTCGAGTTTCAAAGAATTTAATAACTTATCGATACATGTATGTCATCACCTAATGAAGCTATAGCATAGTCAAACAATTATTGTTCTTATTAATGTATTTGGATCTCAACTTACTTGTTGATAAAAACTTCAAGTCCTTTTCTTCTCTCTTCAATAAAGTCTTCTTCAAAAATTCCATCATCCCCACGAAACGGCAGCTGTCGTTTCCATGCCTTTCCTGGTAAGGGTGGCACAACAATTTTACTATCACGTTCCAATTCGTTTCTTAACCATTCAAAATCACTGTACCTTCGTCTAACGCTTGATTCTTTGACTTTAAAAACAGGCAAGTTTGTCTGCAATAAAGGGGGTGTATGCACTACATTTTAGGATATTTGTGAACATGCTTACTTTCATTTTAACCTCATAATCCGTAAATCTCTTTTTTCCAACCCCATATGCTGTTACTGGATTGACCACGTCTATTTCAAGAAAATTAGCGGGTGCTGCGTAAGCATCATCCAAAGTTTGCTTCTTAACATTAAGACGTCTAGTGGCTTCTGTTGTTTCTGTATCCGCCATCATTCTAGTAGTTATCGCTAATATCAATAAATAGCAATAAAAACAGTTATAATATCACTGCACAACGATTTTCTAAATATTTATCATATAACTTTTTTTAATTATATTTTTATTATCTAATAACTTACGCATAAACTCTTTATATTACATTACCCACGCCATTATCCCTCCTTTAAATAGGTGTTTAAATTTAATTGGAGCAGATGTTAATATTTGGTAAAAAGGAAATATTATTAGATAATTAAAATATTTGAACAATTTTTTGAACTTTTAGGTTTAAGGAAATGCCACGAAAGCAGGTTCTGTATCTTCCTACTTTTTTCAAGCAGGTTCCTAAGAAGAGCACAATCTCACAGTATTTTTTTACCACCACTTGTGTTAGTTGTGGTGCGCATGCTCAGAATGGACTGTGTGACAAGTGCTTGAGTTATCCGACTGAGACTATGGTTGTTTTGCAAGAGAAATTGAGAAATTGGGAAAAGAATTACCAAGAAACATTACTGGTAAGATTCGTTTTATAAATTTTATATTTATTAACAATCATTTTTTAATAATAATATTCGTTGAGTAACAAGTAAAGAATTGATCAATATAGTAGCTACTGTTGAAGGTGATTAATGTTTCCAAAAATTTCAAACGAAAATGTGTGGTGATCTTATGTACTGTTAGTGATTAGTGCTATGTAGTTTTTCAAAAATTGAATTTTAGATTTGCCAGTCATGCTGTAAAAGGTACGATGGTAACGAATGTATCTCCCTAGACTGTCCTATTCTTTATAGATTAAATCAAACACATAAAGACTTACAACAGGCTCCGTTTGTACGGCAACTTGTTTCAAAGTCATTTGATAACGATAGTTGTGATTTTTAGTATTCTTTAG
>NW_020438895.1:556064-566650 GCF_000699045.2 Agrilus planipennis
AGTTAGAGGGGGCTAAAATTTCTCTAATACGAGTGACACATATTTCTTTTATGTTTGGAAATTGTAACATGCATGCTGCTTCAAGTACTAATAAAATGTCTTCTTCATTTATAACAAAACTGCTATCCCATAACAGCGTAAGAATGATTTTAAGAGACCTTGAGTCCACTTCCTGCAAAGGTTTAGTTAACAAAAGGATCTAGTTAGATTCGTCTATAATTTACCTGAAGTGTAATTAGTCGTTGGTTCTTTTCAACAAAATTTCCTTCAAACATAACTTTAAAGTAATCACTGTGTTTGGCAAGTTCTTTTTTATTACACACAAATGAGACATTTTCTGCAATAAGAACAATTTCTTCTGAAGTACTTTTTGAATCGCCCATTTTTATAGAATTCTTTATTTATTCATATTTTTTATAATTTTCACAGATTAATGTTGATTTAATTTGTTAGTGTCAAAGTTACAAAAAATTTTACAAGAAATTTAGAAAATTAATAAATTGTTACTAAAACTGCCAAAAATTGTAGGTTATATATGTTGCGTATGAAGTAAGAAGGAAATGTCAAACAAGAAATAAAAATTGCCAACATTTAAATTTTTTACGAAAGTTCAATATCGTTGATGCAATATTAAAGTAGGAACGTTATAATAACTACAACTTGAACATTAACAATGTACTTTAGCAAAGTTTAGGAAACATTTTCTGTATTATTAAATAATAACAAATAATAGATATTTTAAAAGTGTATTAATACATTTTAGATTGGCGATACTTCTTGTCAATTTCAAATTTAAGAATCTGTAAATAACTGCCATTGCAATAAGGCACTATTTATATTATTGTTTGCTGTTTATTACTTTTTTGAAGTAAATATGAATGTTAGCTCTATTAATAATATCCTTAGTGAAATACAAGAATGTGTAAAAAAAGAAAATCTATCTTTAAAATGTACAAAAGAATGGATGAAGGTAAATAATATTAATTTACTACATGCTAATTAACCACTGATTTGTTAAATTAAAATTGTTACTGTAGGAAATATGCAATTTAGAGAAAGATCTAATAATTTGTTTTGAAAGATATCTACGAGAAAACATACCAGATAAAGAAATAAAAACGTGTATTTTGTTGTATTTGATACAACAACACTCGATTTTGAGTTTATATGTTAATATATTCAGGGAGGAAACTAAAGAAGGATTAATACTGGAAGTAAGGTTTACTGTTTTTGATATTATGAGTTAAGTAATATTTTATTACTTCAGGATGCCAGAAATTGTTGTAAAGAATGTTTTCAATACTGTCTGTTGAAATTAAAAGATATCATGCAAGGAAAATCCATTTGTGAAGATTCTTCTGGGAGTTTTATAAAATGGATGGATTTATGTTTAAATAAATTGTCACAACTAGATATTAGTTCAGAGAATGTGAAAGAAATGTTTCAAAAATGTTATAAAATCGTTGAGGAAGTATTATGTCATGCTATGTCACTTGCTCAAATTGCTATTGATGAAGATTCACGAATTATAAAAGGCAGTTCAAAGGCAGTAGGTTAATTTTGTAATTTTCTTAAATGGTCGTTAGGCATCACTACCATCAGTTTTTATCCTAAGTATTCTTCTATGCTCATACTGAACCTTTGTCTTCAAAGAATTATCACTTATTCTAATTACTTAGTTTGCTTCTTTGAAATATCTGTTGTTTATATTTCCCTTAACTGTTACTTGTCTTACTGATTTAATTTTTTTAGGTGCTTGATGTTTTGGGTGCTTTAAAAGTAGAAATTGATAAAAATCCTAAAAGTATTCCGGTCTGTAATTTGTTAATAGATTCCTGCAGTGATGAGTTATGTATTTTGGAAAGAAAAGTTAACACAGCAGTTCTTAGGCTTTGTTTAAAATTATTTTCGGACTTATCTGGTCCTTTAGATATCCTAGAAAGATATTGTTTGAATAGCTGCAATAAATTAGGTGATAATATAAATTTACTTGTAGAAAATTTCGATTTACACGTCGATAGAATTATTCAAGTAGGTTTGTTTGCGATTGGTTGTTCTTCCTACTCACAATGTAAGTTAAGTTTGTATATAGTAGTTTAAGGTCTATCAACCTGAATAATTATTTTTTAAAGATGTTATAAGATTGAAAGCTAACCTTGCCAGCCTCGAAGCTTTAGAAATCTCTTTAGTGCCTTCATTTTTATTGTTATTAAAGCAACCTTCATTGCAAAATGTTAAATGTGCAACATTGTTAAAGCAATATTGGATTAGTAACGTTAAAAGTTTAAAACAACTCATATATAACATAATTGAGCCATCTGCCTTTTGTCAGGTATTTATACATTTAAAATTTTTTAAATTATTTGCTATATTTTTTTTTTTTTGATAGGTTGTTTATAGGGAGGTGCATAATTACATATTAAGTTTAGATGAAGTTGTCAATGAGAAGCAACAGCCTTTACAAAATATATCGATACAACCTATAATTTTGCAAACTAAAGTCCTTGGAGAAATGATAAAAGTATCATTGGATCATGCCGATATAAAACCAAATTTATTCGTCAAATATGAAAGATTTAAAGCAGGTAGAACAATACGCTGGATAAAAAGTACATATGAAGTCAGGCTTTTACATTTTTTATGTAGTTAGATAGGAATGGGAAGAATTCACTCAACTCTTAATTTCAATCAATTAACTAATTTTAAATAAAAATATTATAATTGCTAAAAGTCATATTTTTAGCTAAATTTCTATTAATTTCCTATTTTTTAATTTGGTAATATTAGCGGATTTTAATTTTATTACTTATAGTTTTACGTGAAACGGACGCTGCCACAGAACAATTATTAGGGGCCAGTGTTGATAGTAACACCATTGAAAACAGTAAAAGGGTTTTGAAAAGATGTAAAGTTTTACTGCATTTAATTAAACAGATTTGGTATTGCTACATACATGACGAGGAAAAGGAAGATGAAAACGGCGCTAAGGGTATTTATTTGAATTATATAAAATTGTATTTGTGTACTAGATATCTAAAAATAGTAATTTTAGATATGCATGAATATGATTGCGTTAAACAATTACAGCAGAAAGTAACAGAGAATAACGATCTAATGTTGACGCAAATAATTGATAAAGGTAAACAATTATTGAATGAAAGGAGTGTTATGTATAGAACTCCGTTAAAAACGGAGAATAAAAACAAATGTTTAGCAGGTAAATCATGAGAATTTATGTCGATACAAAGGTGTAATAGATAAATTTGTAGTTTATAGTAGTAAAGTATCAACAAAAAGGAAAACACCAAGGAGCTGTTTACCATTTAGAAATGATATTTTAAATAATGAAGAATCTTTTGTGAATGGTATGAAATTTTTGAGTAAATTCCAACATTGTTATTACTAACAATAAAGTATCAAATTTTTAGATACGTTTACGCATTTAAAATCCAAGGCAGTAAAGCATTTAAGCAGTTCATAGGATTTATGTTCATATTTGGTTATAAGAAAACAGGATTTATTATAAAAATAAGTAAGTTTTATTATCATCATTATTCTTAATCAACTACATATTTACAAAACATAATTACATATATTGTAAGTGAAGTGTGCCTGTTTATTAAAAAACATCGCAGATTGCTTTATAATAGGCACCAAGAGATTCATTCTACCAATTGTAATACTTTGATTGTTAGGTTTCTGTAAAAAATCAACCAGTGGTACTGGATTTTTTCTCCTTAAATGGTGTCTAAGACTGACCAGCTTAAACTTAATTCTTGGACGAAAGCTTTCATAGCTTACTAAGTCGTGATCATCTAATCTGAAAATGTTTTCTTCTGTTTCATCAGTTTCTATGGGAAAGTTATTGAAAACTCCCCGTTTTCCATCTTTGTTGTCCTCGGGGAAAACATCATCGATTGTGTAATATCGTTTAGTTAAAGTGTCATTGGCATGTATACGTCTTCTGGCCTTTAATAATTGACTTTTGACCGCTAGCCATTTGATGTCAGCTTTTTTATAATCTAAAATTTGTTAATCAAAAAATGAAATGAATAATAATAATGAATTATATTCAATCTTTAAATAATTTTACTTTCATTTGGATTATTATCAAACCTCCAGTACACCATAAGACTTTCACCAAATGTTTCAAAGAAACGCTCGTCTATTTTTCTTGTATTTTCTTTCTCACAGCACAAAATGTTGTACGTTGCCTATTATTAAATTTTGAAAACATTAGTAATAAGATTTAAAGCAAAGAAAAGTACCAACTTACTAGAACCTCCTCTATTAACTGCTGTTCCTTATATTCCTCGATTCTTTTGAGAAAGTAGTCAATGCTGGGTAATAGCAGTTCCTTGATACCGTTAACTCCTAGCGAGTTTATTATATGTACTGTTTGAAATGGTAAATCAGACTTTATTTTATAAAATTTCTTTTTTATTTTACTTTTGACAAAATCGTGAAGGGGTATGCGGTTACATAGTATTGTTAAGACCCTGCACATGGGCTCCAAAACTTCTGCGGCGCTTTGCTGAAGTAATCTTTGCAAAATTAATCGTACCAACAGCTCTAACTGTAAACAGATAAATTATGTATCACACTTTTGTTTAACTAATAATGTTAATGTAGTGTATTCTCAAAACGTGAGTGAAATTCGGCGTTTTGATATTAATATTTTAAGTTTTAAAGTATTGAAATAATTTTCAATTTTTAAAGAATTGAAAATTTTTAATTCTATATTGAGCAGACTGTTTTTTCCAAACTGAAAATCGAGATTTTGTAATACTTACTCGAGCTTCAGATACTGACTGGGGAGCAATTGGATTAGCTTCAAGAGCTTCAATAAGTCTCAGGGCATACAACGTTAAACTATTGTATGTAATATCCTTGCTCAATAAGGAGTAACCAAATTGATAGAACCATTCACAGAAAGGACCTATTTTCGTATTTTCTCTTAAATCTTTTAAAGCCATTTCTCTAATATCTTTTCTGTTATCAATAACTGAGTTGCACAAAGTAACATAATAGTTTCTTTGGGCTTCTGTTGGTCCTGATGATTCATTAAGCCACCTGCTAATTGTAGTAATGTCTCCTGGTTGTACAGCAGTGCATTCTTCCTCTGCTATTTCAATAAGATTAATTTTAGTATCCTTGAAAAGACTTTTTAATTAGTAAATTATTGGCTTTACATAAGTACTTCACTTACATCTAAATATGTAATGTTGTTTTCTCCCAGAGTAAGCCAAATAGGGAGCGTAGGAGCTCCATAGACCTTTTCAACATTGAGACATTCAAATACATTATCAATATCATCAGAATTAATATAATTTCTTCCCGACAATGTGGCTTTAATTAATGCTTCCTAAATAACATATTTCAAACATTAGATAATTATAAAAAAAATATGCTAACTTACATGAATTATTTGTCTGACTTTATAGTTTAAATCTTCTGTGAAACCAGTGCAAATTTCATCAGATAAATGTTCAAAAGTTGCTTGTTCATTGTATGTGTGTAATGATTCCACACTCAATCCTGCATATTTACAATTGCTGGGATCCTAAAGTTAATTATTTGACTTTATAGATAGTAGCCAATTGGTTATAAAACAAATATAATAAATACCTTATTAGGAGAGCTGCATCCCGAATTTTGTGATGGTGATTCATTTAAATTTTGAGACTTTCTCTTTTCCCGTTCCTTGTTAGCTTTTTTGGTTTTGTTGCAAGCAGAGATAGGGGCTGACTTGATTGTTGTTGGTTTCATGACAATACTAAGTCGATTTCGTTTTCTTTCCTGATACTATATTCGTAGTTTGTTTGGTGATTAATTGAGTGTTAATGGTTGTGTAAAAGTGGTAAAATATGTGCTTAAACAGTTTGGACAGGATTTATTTTATTGCAAACAGGTTGCAGGTGGATGCAAATAAGTGGAAAGTGGTAAAAATGTGATGGTGAAATATAGTGGTTTATTTTGTGTTTACTTTATCACGTGCAAACAAAACTGAACTACATTTGCAAAGGTTTATTTTGATATTTTGCACTTTTTCGACTATTTTCAAATTTATTTTGACGTTTATCTAACTTACAAAGAGTCAATGGTGAAACTAACCTCATTTTTATTATGTTTTTATTTCACTGCAAAACATAACCTAGTTATAGTTAACACGAGTAAGACTGACACTGACAGAAGAAATAAAAACATACAAAAAGAGGTGATTAGGGTGGCTTAAGTCAACTTTTACAGTAGGTTAATGGCTTTTTCTCAACCGAACGCCCAAAGAGGTAATAATTATTCAGTTGCATGAAATGTACAGGTTATTAAGTGTGTTCATTTTAGAACTTACAAACCGTAAAATTCTGGAAGAGTTACAGCTGAAGAAGCAACTCTTACTTAAGCAGGGGGTTGCTTCGACATTAAACTCTTCAGCCTTGCCAGTTCTTGGTTCATCTAATATAGTAACAACCAATTCTGATGGTTTACCAAACAGTGTTGCTGCTAATATAAGTTCTACACAAAGGGCAGCTCTCCAACAAGCTAATTCCCAATCTATGGGATTCTTCATCACCCAAGATTCGTCATTTGGAAATTTAATACTTCCTGTGATCCCTAGATTTGAAGCCAAATAAATTATTTATAATGTTCCCCTGCATGAAACTGAAGCATTTGCAAGAGTTGTTGGAGGATGTGGAGGTGTTTGAAAAACCTAAAATACACCTTGAACAATATGTCACTCCCTCACATTTGTCATCTCATATGATGTATACTATTCAGGTAACATATTTTTGATACCAAAGGAGACATTACAAAAAAAGAATTATTTTGCATTCAGTCACAGTATGGAGATCTAAAAGATAAGTTGGTAGCAGATTTAGGTTCTGGCTGTGGATCTTTATCAGTGGGGGCATCTGTTTTGGGTGCAGGGATGGTTGTTGGTTTTGAAATAGATCAAGATGCTTTAGAAATCTTTCGAAGAAATATGGAAGATCAGGAGCTATTTAATGTGGACGTAATTAACATGGATGTATTTCATATTCCTTCAAAGTAATTTACATTTAATTATTATGTTCTTAGTATCTAAGTTTGTGTCTTTTAGTTTTTATAAACAATTTGACACAGTTGTAATGAATCCGCCCTTTGGCACTAAATATAACAGTGGGATTGACATGCAGTTTTTGAAAACTGCATTGCAACTTTCCACACATGCTGTTTATTCGTTACACAAAACGTCAACTAGGTGAGTTCCAAAGTTGATTGCATTTTAACATTTATTTTAAGTTTCAATGTATGCCTTCAAAACGATAATTCATTGTTTTCTGAAGGAAACATGTCATTAAAATAGCAGAACAATGTGGAGCAAATGCAGAAGTTCTGGCAGAACTTAGATATGATCTGCCCTCAACTTACAAATTTCATAAAAGGAAGTCTGTTGATATTGAAGTTGATTTTTATCGATTTTTAATTTCGTAGGTATAATAATAATCAAATCATGTAGTTTTTACATAATAATTCTTACTTTAACTTTATAATTAGCAATCAAATAATAAATTTGGATGAGTGTTATTTTTATATTGAGAAGACTAATAAATCTAAGTTAATTAAGGCATTTTTTAATTAAGAAAAAGAAATTGAATACGTGACCGGAAATAGTGGAAATAAACTTAATATTATTTATTACTTATAATATTAATTTAATCAAAAGATATGTCTTGAGCCAAAGGCATTTCTTTTGAGTAATTAACGGTAATTGTGGATCTTCGCATATATTGTTTCCATGCGTCACTTCCGGACTCTCTTCCCCCTCCTGTGTGTTTCTCACCACCAAACGCGCCCCCAATTTCAGCACCCGAGGTTGATACGTTTACGTTAACGATTCCGCAGTCGGAGCCTTTCGGGCCAATCCACTTTAAAAGCAATAAAATTATGAAAAATACAAACGTTACGTGTGCATATTTTATAGAGTATTTTTGCAGGTGTATTAAATTACCTTGTAAAAGTTTTCGATACTTTGTGTAAATAGTGTTGACGATAATCCTTGGGGAACGTTATTGTTATATCTTATAGCTTCTTCAATGCTATTAACTTCAAGTACATAAACTATAGGCGCGAAACATTCACTTTGAACAAGGGGATGATCGGCTTTCAGATTTGTTACAATCGTAGGTTCAACGAAGTACCCTGGTCTGTTAATGATCTAAAAAAAACACCACTTAAATTGAAAAAACAAAGTTTATATTATAATTTATGTAAATACCTTTCCTCCAAATTCGATTTTTCCCCCCGCCTTAATAATAGCTTCTATTGCACTTTTATAGTTATCCAATGATTTCTGACTGTGTAAGGGCCCGATGAGGGTATTGGATTCGAGAGGGTCTCCGATTCTATTAAAAACTTTTTCATATGCTTTTTTAAGACGCTGTAAAACTTCATTGTACACCTGTGAATTATTTTGTCAGAAATGGATTAAGAACTATGTGTAAGTCTTACAGATTTATGTAGAATCAAACGTCTAGTCGAAGTGCATCTTTGTCCTGCTGTACCCACGCAGGCAAAAACGAGTGCTTGAATGACCATGTTGAGGTCAGCATCTGATGCCACAACGAATGCGTTGTTACCCCCTAATTCTAAGAGGAGTTTACCAAATCTCCTTTGGACTTCGACACCAATCTGTAAACGCAAAGGCAGTATTGAAAAGTAAAATGATTAAATTTGACCTATTCCAACCTGTTCTCCAACTTGAGTACTTCCCGTGAAAGATAACAGTTTAATCCTAGGATCTTGTGTCATGGCTCTAGACACATCAATACCACTACAACATAATGTTGAAATAGCACCTGGAAGATTGTTCCTTGTTAGAACTTCGGAAACAATTTTGGTTGTTGCCACCGAAACTAATGGTGTTGTCTCAGAACCTCTCCATAGCAGTGTGTCCCCACAAACCTAAACATTTTATAATATATTAATGTAGTGATGCAAATAAATTGAATTGAAAATCGTACAAGAGCAATAGCACTATTCCATCCGTAGACTGCTATAGGGAAATTAAAAGCTGTTATAATACCAACAAGCCCAAGGGGATTCCATCGTTCCATTAAATCGTGACCTGGTCTTTCTGATGGAAAAACATTTCCTGATATTGTTCTGGAAAGACCAACAGCGTAATCACATATATCAATGAATTCAATAACTTCTCCCCGACCTTCCGCTAAAATTTTACCTGGAAAATATTTTCAATTAAAGAAAATTAAACTAATTACCATATTTAGTAATTTAAGCACATAAAAACGTAAGCAAAAAGTCCATTTAATGGAAAGACTAACATGAAAAATTTGTAATGTCTCTAATAGGGACACTTATAAATTACCCATTTCCAGTGAAACTAGTTTTCCTAAAGGTTCTAGCTTATCTCTGATTGCATTCCCAATTTGACGAATAATTTCTCCTCTTTTTGGAGCGGGAACTTCGGCCCAATATTGCCATGCATTTTCAGCTGCTCTTACACAAGACTCATAATCCTGAAGAGACCCTCGTTTGACTTCTGCAATAACTTTACCATTGCTCGGGCAAATTGACTTTGCTGTCTATATTAAAAGAGAATAATCAATTGATTAAATTAATTGAAATAAGGGGATAATGGCGCCTTTTGTAAAACTTATTTAAATTTTTNCAACACTAACGAAATTTCTTTCTTTCGTATAAACTGAACTGAAAAAGACGTAATGGTGCCCCTGGTCATTGTCCTCTCAACTTACGTCTTGGTTAACATTTTGTTCATCCTCGCGTCGAAATCTAAGAAAATTCGAGAACATTTATAGAAAATATATAACGCGGAAGAAATTCTAATGAAGAACATTGATATTGTTTTATAGGTTCGGGGATTTAAAGACACTTACGTCATATTACCGAGAAATGATAAAAATTCTGAGTACGATAAAAGAGCTGATCTAATCCGAAAATCATTAATTCAACATGAAACTAACTGAAATTTGAGCGGTTTAAATTTTGAATTTTTGCAATTCAGGAGTAAAAAGAATTAGACAACCCGTAAACAATGGTGTAGAGGGTGCTACATAATATACAATTACTTTTGTAATGAATATTAAACGCAAGCAATGAACATCGTTTTCTTAATTGCATATCATTTTTAAAAATAGGTACGTATTCCTTGTTTTCAATGCAACAAAAATTAGATTAGATACATACATCTCCCGATCCTTTCCACTGGCCGTCATAAACGCCGTAATTGACGGTTTCCAATCCAAGTTCTTTAAGAAAAGAATATTTAGAGTCGTTTACGAGATAACTATTAGCCATCGTTCGCACAAATACCTGTCCAACTGATAATAATTTTCTGTTAACGTGAAGTGTGCTTTTTAATGCAAACGCCATGCTACAAATCGGCATCACATTTGAAGTAAATGTAAAATATATTCATCATTCGCAATTAGTATTTCTGCTGGTTATCTGTTTTTGTTTTTCTCTTTGTAATCATTAGATTATGTTCACCAATTTCTTTCTTAAGATATCAGAGGCGTGCCTATTAAACTATTATTTAGAATATTAAAATGAATTTTATATTAAAT
>NW_020438895.1:566953-573227 GCF_000699045.2 Agrilus planipennis
GCTAAATATAAATTGTTTTGATTTATTTTTTTAATTAAAATGTAGGAATACTGCTTCTTCATTTAATAAGCAAGTATTTAGTAAATAATTTATTTTTTTCCACGCCAATGTGTATTTGTAAATGTGATATGTAATTCTAATATGATAACAGGGAATTCAATAATAGAAAAGTTGTTTGTAATATACATTTACAAAATTACATTACAAACATAATTATTTGTAAGTCTTTAAAAATCAAAAACATATTAATTAGGATGTTTTTATTAATTAAAAATGCAACATTGTTTCTTCTTTCTTAAATATATAAGTAATTTTTAAATTTTACATTTTCAAGTTTTAAATTTGGGTATGAGTAGATAACCATATTAACAGATGTGTTATGCGGGTAGAGATACCATTTTTCACTTTTGAGAATAAAATAATGGGTAGGCGGTGCAGAGCGTTTATTGTAAATCTGATCTATCCCAACATTTAAACCATACGTTGGATTTAAACAAATTAAGGCAAAAGAAAGTCTTTTATTTTTTGTCTTACGTATTATTGATTATGTTATATACTTAAGGTTTGAAAATTCTTTAAAAAACTGATACTTATAAAATATAGCTACATCAATTTATATAAACAAGTAGGTACATTTTGAACTATATTTAATATTGATAGCAAAGGCAACAAAGAACAATATTTCTTGATTGATTTTTATTGATAGTCTTATAACTGAAGTTAGTTTCATTGGATGTTTGACAATGTTTTTATTAAGTCCTTTATATAAACCAGGAACATCAAAATGTTAAAGTATTGTCTAAAGGAAATTTTCTTTCTTTCTAGCCACCAAAGGAAGGCCTGCCAAGTGGGAGAGGGGGTGATATCTTCAACAGTAAGTGATTTTTTTATTTTTTAACAATTATCTACAAATAAAACTACAAACAGGAAAGCGCAGCGTCTATGTAGTAACTTTAAACAAAATAATGTATGATGTAACTTATTTACATTAACCATTGCTTTAGTAATGAGTAATGTGAATTATTTTTATTAATATTTAGCACACGGACAGGCAAAATCTTATCACTAGAGTTCCTCTAAATTTAACGCTGTACTATTTAATAGCTACTATTTCTTGAGCAAAATTGATATCAGATTTTTTCAGTATTTAATATTTTTTCTTTTATTTTGTACGTATTTCATGATTTTCAATATTATGTATAAAGTTTATTTATACTATTTTGCTAAGAAGACAAAATATTGTTTTTTCAGTAAATAAATAATTATAGGTAGGAGTTTTCGTTTTCTATGTAGTCTTCCATTTGGTTATTAAAAGAATTAAATTAAACTTAAACATGAAGTTGAGCATATCAAAAACCTAAATTGTTCATAAAACTTCCCCTTATCGCGGAAACTAAATATTTTCGCAGTCTCTATTGCTGTTAAACAGTTAATAAATGTAACCATAAATAATTGGAATACTGATAACGAATCAATAAACCATAATCTATTAATGAATTACAAGAGGATGTCATGCATAGTTTGTTTGGCATACTTTAATGGAAAAAGCATATGGTCTGGGTTAATTAAATTTTATCAATATTAGTTGATTTGATTACATGATTTTAAATATTTGTACGTACGTACATATTTAATCATTTATTTACAGCATAAGGTGGCCTACGGTACGCAATAGTTGTTTCTTATATTATAGTGATAAGGGCCAGAGTCTTAGCCAGGCTATATAATTAACATTTTTCCTAAAATTGTTTTAATTTTGTTTGTAGCATGTTTTACATAAAAATTAATCAAACCTAAACGGTAATAGAAAAGTTGTTTGTAAAATCCATTTACAAAATTACATTACATACTTTTTTTATGTTTTTGAAAATTAAAAACATATTAATTAAGATGATTTTATTAATGAATAATGCAAAATTGTTTCTCGTTTCTTTAATATATGTAATTTTTAAAATTTATATTTTTNATTTGACCAATAGAAGGGTAGTCTGATAAAATTATTATTGTTATTGTGGTGTCTATAATATATGAATAATATTAAGATTAATATATGATGTGAGGCTGTATTATTTAAACAATTCTTTATGACTTTATAGTAGCAATTAGCACTCAAGGTCATCCGCCGCCGTTTGCAGGCAATTGATGTATAATTAGGAGGGAATTCGACATATCGAAAATTTTAACCCTAATTAAAAACAGGTATATGGAAAGGAACTAGGCATTATCCTAAAATTTTCCTGCTATACCCTTCGATTAAGGTTAATATTCTGAAGTTACGGTAGGAAAAGACAACACTAACGAAATTTCTTTCTTTCGTATAAACTGAACTGAAAAAGACGTAATGGTGCCCCTGGTCATTGTCCTCTCAACTTACGTCTTGGTTAACATTTTGTTCATCCTCGCGTCGAAATCTAAGAAAATTCGAGAACATTTATAGAAGCTGTTAAACAGTTAATAAATGTAACCATAAATAATTGGAATACTGATAACGAATCAATAAACCATAATCTATTAATGAATTACAAGAGGATGTCATGCATAGTTTGTTTGGCATACTTTAATGGAAAAAGCATATGGTCTGGGTTAATTAAATTTTATCAATATTAGTTGATTTGATTACATGATTTTAAATATTTGTACGTACGTACATATTTAATCATTTATTTACAGCATAAGGTGGCCTACGGTACGCAATAGTTGTTTCTTATATTATAGTGATAAGGGCCAGAGTCTTAGCCAGGCTATATAATTAACATTTTTCCTAAAATTGTTTTAATTTTGTTTGTAGCATGTTTTACATAAAAATTAATCAAACCTAAACGGTAATAGAAAAGTTGTTTGTAAAATCCATTTACAAAATTACATTACATACTTTTTTTATGTTTTTGAAAATTAAAAACATATTAATTAAGATGATTTTATTAATGAATAATGCAAAATTGTTTCTCGTTTCTTTAATATATGTAATTTTTAAAATTTATATTTTTAAGTTTTAAATGGGAGCATGAGGAGGCAACCTTATTAACAGAAGTGTTGTGCGGGTAGAGACCATTTTTCGCTTTTGTGAATAAAATAGCGTGTAGGCGGGGCGAGCGTTTGTTGTGAATCTATGTCCCAACATTTAAACCATAGATTAGATTTAAACAAATTAAGTCAATTGGAATAAATGAATGTCTTTTAGTTTTTGCCTCGCGTATTATTGATTATGTGTGTTATTTAAAGAAAGGTTTGTAATTTCATTACGTTTAAATTTCATATTAACATATACAAACAAGTAGATTTTGAATTATATTTAATATTAATAACAAAGGCAACAAAGAGAAATATTTCTTGATAGTCGTACAACCGAAGTTAGTTTCATTGGATGTTTGAGAATGTTTTCATATACATAGTCCTTTTCTTTTCAAAATTATTGTTTAAAGGAAATTTTCTTTCTTTCTAGTCACCAAAGGAGGAACTGCCAAGTGGGAGAGGGGGTGATTTCTTCAACGGTAAGTAAATTTCTTTATTTTTTAACAATTATCTATAAATGTAATTTTATTGTTTAACGAGCAAAACCAAACATAAAAATATTCCTTGGATGATCCTCTAATAATTAATTGCAGGGGAAGGCGCAATTTTTTATTTTGTCTGAAGTTGAAGGAAGAGGATTTTTATTTCCTCTATTTATTATTTATATAATTTTAATTAAAGTATCTATCTTTGACATTATTATTTAGCCATGATAGGGCATTATCAATTAAATCTATTTTCCATTCATCCCCAGCAGGAGTTCGGGAATGTAGCAAGATCATCGTTAATCTTTGTTTATTTGCAAACGCAACTAATTGAAACTACGTCTTTCTAATGCTCTTTTATCTCCTTTATCCTCTTGATAAAGCTCCAATCGGTATTGATAGGGTAACGGGACAAAGCGGGGGTTATATTTAAAGCGGAATGTATTTTTCACTTGCAATTTATTCTCTACAAAGCATACGAAACAAAAACAATGCCTTTTTTGGCATGCTTTTTGCTTTTTCTTGCACCGTCGATTTTTGCGAATTTTCATAACGAGGAAGTTGTGGTTCGTGCAGTTGGGGGGTTGGAAATGGTAAAAGAATTGGCAGACGAGGCCGGTTACATTTTTAAAGGTCCAGTAAGTTGTTTTGTTTGTTGTTCCTTTATTGGCCAGTCGAAAAAAAGATTATTTTGTTGTACGTTTAAGGGTTCCGTTCCTAAGTGACAGACCATCTTTGTAAGTCTGTATGTTACGGTCGTTTTGTACCTACGGGAACTTGCAGAATCCCCAAAATCTGGCTCAGACCTCCTTAAATTCGGTTTCATATGAGAGGCTGATATCAATACTTAATGTAAAAAAAGTACTTTTGTAATGAGTAGTGGAAATATTTTTCATTAACCATTTTATTTTTGCAAACTCTTAAGAAAGCGTAATGATTAGTGTGATTTCTTTCAATTACTCGTTAATAAGGTAATTGATAATGTAAATTATTTACATTAACCATTGCTTTTGTAACGTGAAATGTAAATTAGTTTTATAATATGTTAGTGACCCGCCCCTGCTTCGCACGGGTGCAATGCTGATACTAACTATATTTTTGTTTCGT
The DNA here is from genome assembly GCF_000699045.2 of Agrilus planipennis. Lineage (NCBI taxonomy): Eukaryota > Metazoa > Arthropoda > Insecta > Coleoptera > Buprestidae > Agrilus > Agrilus planipennis. The sequence continues at coordinate 571,558 of NW_020438895.1, forward strand.
TTAGATTATTATCGAAAAGAGGAAATCTTCAAAAGATACCCCCTCAACATACTAAATATACTAGAGAATGTCTTTATATACAACATTCACAGTTTTTTTGACATTAGACAATACAAACCGGCCTCCCGACCGGTACCGCCGCAACCGCTATATCCCTGCATTTTAAATCTGTAAAATCTTCGAAAATATTCATTTAAATTACATGCTCTAAAGGGCCATATNTATTTATTATTTATATAATTTTAATTAAAGTATCTATCTTTGACATTATTATTTAGCCATGATAGGGCATTATCAATTAAATCTATTTTCCATTCATCCCCAGCAGGAGTTCGGGAATGTAGCAAGATCATCGTTAATCTTTGTTTATTTGCAAACGCAACTAATTGAAACTACGTCTTTCTAATGCTCTTTTATCTCCTTTATCCTCTTGATAAAGCTCCAATCGGTATTGATAGGGTAACGGGACAAAGCGGGGGTTATATTTAAAGCGGAATGTATTTTTCACTTGCAATTTATTCTCTACAAAGCATACGAAACAAAAACAATGCCTTTTTTGGCATGCTTTTTGCTTTTTCTTGCACCGTCGATTTTTGCGAATTTTCATAACGAGGAAGTTGTGGTTCGTGCAGTTGGGGGGTTGGAAATGGTAAAAGAATTGGCAGACGAGGCCGGTTACATTTTTAAAGGTCCAGTAAGTTGTTTTGTTTGTTGTTCCTTTATTGGCCAGTCGAAAAAAAGATTATTTTGTTGTACGTTTAAGGGTTCCGTTCCTAAGTGACAGACCATCTTTGTAAGTCTGTATGTTACGGTCGTTTTGTACCTACGGGAACTTGCAGAATCCCCAAAATCTGGCTCAGACCTCCTTAAATTCGGTTTCATATGAGAGGCTGATATCAATACTTAATGTAAAAAAAGTACTTTTGTAATGAGTAGTGGAAATATTTTTCATTAACCATTTTATTTTTGCAAACTCTTAAGAAAGCGTAATGATTAGTGTGATTTCTTTCAATTACTCGTTAATAATAACCATTGCTTTTGTAACGTGAAATGTAAATTAGTTTTATAATATGTTAGTGACCCGCCCCTGCTTCGCACGGGTGCAATGCTGATACTAACTATATTTTTGTTTCGTTTAGATTATTATCGAAAAGAGGAAATCTTCAAAAGATACCCCCTCAACATACTAAATATACTAGAGAATGTCTTTATATACAACATTCACAGTTTTTGTGACATTAGACAATACAAACCGGCCTCCCGACCGGTACCGCCGCAACCGCTATATCCCTGCATTTTAAATCTGTAAAATCTTCGAAAATATTCATTTAAATTACATGCTGTATAGGGTCATATTGATCTACATATATTAAATGTACAATGTATTTAAGGTACTTAATTGGATAAGAATTAGTACTGTATTACCTACAATCGCTTCGTAAATGAGTCATTATTTCTCATAAAAAGTAAAGGATAAAAATGGTTATTGTGGGTTATCCCTAAGAGATAGACATATACCATCCCGGACTTTTTTGTAGACCCTTTTAAGATGTACAATATTGTAGTACATTATTTTGATCTATCTCGTAGGGTTCAGCCAGCGTTTGCAATGTAAGCGCAAAAAATGTGTTTATTTACGACATCACATTAGAAACCTCTAAAATTATCAG
>NW_020438895.1:573881-585617 GCF_000699045.2 Agrilus planipennis
CCAACTATTGTATATTGTCCGCAAATGTAAAAAAATACTTTTGAATTGTTTTTACAGAAGCCATAGTTAAAGTTAAATGAAACACAATTTTTTATTAGACGTTAGTATTTATTATATCTCTCTCAATAATGGCGCGCTATAAACAATTTTTTTTCAGGCGGTGTAAACGACTATAGTTACTTTTAGACTATCTAAAATAAAGTAAAAGACAATATAATGCTCAGTCAGAGAGTATTAAATAGAAATATATGCTATAAAATGAATTTTGTGAAAAAACAAATAAATTTGCCGATTCAAAGAACTATTTATATATACATATATTAATCTACATACAAAAAAAATGTGACGTGATACGTTAAAACAAAGTTTATATTTGCAAAATATAGACCAACATTTGCATGCTTAAGATAAATTTATACAAAAAACTTTTTTATCGCAGACCTGTGTTATTAAAAGTGACATGGTGGCGCTGTTAACTGGCGTCGTTTGTACGACGCTTCTGTCTTACGAGGTAATTAAAATGAGTACCTATTCTATTTTTATCGATTTTATATCGACGTCGCTACGTCATGACCGACGCTAGCGTCGCGATTCTCGGACTTTCAACGCGCCAAAATCGACGCCACGTATCAGGAGTTCATACGACTTATGTACGTAGATTTTTCGTGTATGTTCACCCCCTAAAAATAGATCATACACACGTCTCCACCCCCTACCGATATCAAATCATCGGCTGTATGGCGCGTGCCGCGAAAGTAGAACAAAAATAGATTAATTTACCAGGGACATGTATCGCAGGAGGCGCTAAACAAGAGTGTATATGTGAACAAATGAACATGCACACGTCTGTCAACACCCATATGTCGATTAGGCGTAACAAAGGGGGACCAGAAAGGCATATACCCAGCAGCTGTAGAAACTGGGGTGACATGCTAAGAGGGTACGAGAACTTTTTAGGGGGGTAGTGTTAAACATTAAAAAAACAGTATTAATAGATCATTGATTGTAACTTGCGCTAAATTATGAGTAAAACGTAAAAAAAATCGTGTAAAAGTAATTTTATCGATAATAATTAATCCTTTATCGAAACTTTGGTATTGGTTTAGAAAATAAACTCTTTTATGTCTTCACTGACTTCCTCAGGCAAGAGTAATTGTTGTTTGTTTGTGAGAAAATAAATTTTGGTTGAAAGAGTTCTTTCTGGTATTCTCACTTTACACGCCAAATTAATTGCGAGCAAACTATTTTATGTAAATGATAACGATTGTTGTTTTAAATATTTAATAGTCAACACTTAACTTAGAATTAAAATAAACTAAAATGAATAAAATTAAATGTAAAAGTATAAAAGTAGGCTCTAATTGAGTATGAATGTGAATTTATTGTTGCTATGTTGATACTGTTATCGATACTGTCTTGATACTGTCTAAAATGTGTATTATTAATTACTTAAATAGTTTCGCCAGTGGGCGTTAACAATAACATTGAGGGTGCAAGGCAACCCTGTCAGTCAGGTCAATACCCCATTTCAGGTACAGACAAAATACGTGAATTTAAATTTGGAAATTACAGTAATATAGCGAACGTGACTTTACAAAGGAAGAAATGTTACAATAAGATAGTAGAATACATTATAAAATTTATATTGTGTGCTCGCGAACATNCGATTAAATTAAAAACCGGTAAAAACGGTAATACTACAGGTCTATATGCTTACATTACCTTACAATGATGAAAACGTAGAAGCTGTATATGCAGATATAGAAAACGATTTAACTTTAGTGAAAGAGCAGAAAAACCTAATACCTGTAGGAGACTTCAATGCAGTAATAGGTGAATTGAAACTTAAAAATGTAGGGATGAGATACAGGGATATAAAGTTTGCATAAGGATACAGATACAGATAGTTATAGAGCTAGAGCAGCAACGTAGAGAAATAAATATTAGAAAAGGAGCCAGACAAGGATGCACACTAAAACCCCTACTTTTTAATCATTAAAGACAGGACCATTTTAGTGATAGATATACAAGGACAAATGAGCAGAGATGTGATTTATTTGAAACACTTGCATTTAAAATACACCTCCAACATACCTCCGATTAAAAATTTTTAACACTTTCAATTGCTATAAGGTGACCTGACCTGCAAATGACCATTTGCATTTGATTTTACATTTGAAATAACAAATAAATAATGTATTTGCATTTTGTATTTAAATACTTTTAAAAAACCATTTTACATATCTCTGGTAAAATTGGTCACTTGAACTTGACCCTTAGATATTATTGACTTTCATAGTTTCCTGGTTTTAAATAAATTTTGTTGTGGGTTTTTTATATCTCGGTTTACGTGAATCCAGTTTTGTATAAGAAAAGTTACTGAATATTAAGTGAATATAGAAAATTAAATAGCTACTACAAAAAAGTATTTATTTGAAAATATAAAATCAAAATCTATTTCGTATTTTACATTTGAAATAACAAATAAATAATGTATTTGCATTTTGTATTTAAATACTTTTAAAAAACCATTTTACATATCTCTGGTAAAATTGGTCACTTGAACTTGACCCTTAGATATTATTGACTTTCATAGTTTCCTGGTTTTAAATAAATTTTGTTGTGGGTTTTTTATATCTCGGTTTACGTGAATCCAGTTTTGTATAAGAAAAGTTACTGAATATTAAGTGAATATAGAAAATTAAATAGCTACTACAAAAAAGTATTTATTTGAAAAAAGTATTTTGAAAATACGTATTTTATATTTAACATTTAAAATACAAAAGTAAAATATATTTGAGAAAACGAGTAAATGCCTGCAAGATTTTCTTAAAAAATATTTTATATCTACTCAAGTAAATGTGGAAAATTAATTAAATAGCTACTACAAAAAAGTATTTATTTGAAAAAAGTATTTTGAAAATACGTATTTTGTATTTAACATTTAAAATACAAAAGGGAAATATATTTTGTATTTTCTGTTATGTTTATCACATAAAAATTCTTGTGTTCTAAAAAGCGTTTTGTAATAATATTTCTTCTAATTTGCCCTATATTTTGACCTTAGGGCATGATCTACAATATTTTATTTACTTGCTTTAAGTCATCTCAAAACTTTTTGTTATCGTACATTAAGTTATTGTTATGTTTCCAAACAATCACGTTAAATTTTTTTATATTACTAGTTTCGTTAAGTCCGTATTCAAGCCGAATCTACGTTGATAACTGTTAGATATTTCCTATTCCTTGTTAGTTCCTGTTCGTTCCCAGTAGTTTTCTAGATTTTAACTTCTGCTCTCCTGGCTCCTGATAGTTGATTATTTTAGTATTATTTGTACAAATAATGCGTTACGACAACCTCTACCCATTGACGCATGTTGCTCTTAATTATATCGTTTCTTCTTTACGACCTTTGGCACGCGTCGAGCAGATGTGTGAAGGTGTTAGTTAATGATTTGAAATCCATGAACATACAAAATAGGGTCGTGGAAAAATTGCACTGCTGTTTCGTTGGTACTGTTTCACTGTTTTTATTCAGCTGTTAAAAAACTAACAAGTTTCGGTTGTTAGTTCATTATCAAAGAGTTAGTTATAAAATTCCGGTGATGCCGAATTCCCTCCCGCAGGTAGTTTTGGTTAAAATATAGTTAGTCGAATTTCGTCCCGGGTACTAGCCAAGTTCCCTCTTTATGACTTTATAGTAGCAATTAGCACTCAAGGTCATCCGCCGCCGTTTGCAGGCAATTGATGTATAATTAGGAGGGAATTCGACATATCGAAAATTTTAACCCTAATTAAAAACAGGTATATGGAAAGGAACTAGGCATTATCCTAAAATTTTCCTGCTATACCCTTCGATTAAGGTTAATATTCTGAAGTTACGGTAGGAAAAGACAACACTAACGAAATTTCTTTCTTTCGTATAAACTGAACTGAAAAAGACGTAATGGTGCCCCTGGTCATTGTCCTCTCAACTTACGTCTTGGTTAACATTTTGTTCATCCTCGCGTCGAAATCTAAGAAAATTCGAGAACATTTATAGAAAATATATAACGCGGAAGAAATTCTAATGAAGAACATTGATATTGTTTTATAGGTTCGGGGATTTAAAGACACTTACGTCATATTACCGAGAAATGATAAAAATTCTGAGTACGATAAAAGAGATGGAAATAATGTGCGCCGTAGCTTAGAAGAGGATAAAAGGGTATATTGTAATATGTGCAGGTGTATCAAACAAAATTATTTAAAAATAAAATAATTCGTAAGGTGATTTGGATCGAAAAACAAAAGGTGAAACCTCGACAAAAAAGGGATTATCGTTATTTGGACGATTTTCTTGAAAGTTTAGTCGAGAAAGATGAATTCCAGCGAATAAAGTCGAGAAACTCGGAAAGGGCTTTTAATGACGAATTATGGAGTCAGCAATGGTATTTGGTAATAACCATCTCTTAAGTACATCGTACATTAATTTGTGTTTTTTGAGGTCGTCTATTTTTAAAAGTATTAAAATAAGTGACGACATTTATTATATCTTCTAGCAAGATACCAGAACGCGCTCAGATCTTCCAAAACTCGACTTAAACGTTATTCCGGTGTACAGAATGGGAATAACGGGAAAGGGGATTCGGGTTAATATTTTAGACGATGGTATAGAATATACCCACGACGATTTGAAAATAAATTACGTAAGTTTTAACACCAGCATGTATAAGACGATGGAATTATTATTATTATTGATAATAATTCTATTGTAGGATCCGGAAATAAGTTATGACTGTAACGAGGATGATGACGATCCTCTTCCCCGCTATGACCGTACCAGGGCGAATAGCCATGGTACAAGGTGTGCGGGAGAGATAGCAATGGTAGCTAACAATTTGAAGTGTGGCGTTGGGATTGCATTTAATGCAAAAGTTGGCGGTAGTATTATTAGAAAATTATGCGACCTCGTGTAAGTCTTGAAACATTATAGGGGTTAAAATATTGGACGGTCCGATCAATGATAGGATCGAAGGGACAGCATTAAGTTATGGTTTAAACTTAGTGGATATTTATAGTGCTTCGTGGGGTCCTAGTGACGATGGCGAAACTGTCGATGGTCCCGGACGCCTTGCTTCGGAAGCTTTGGAGAACGGGGTAAAAAAGGTTAGTTTCAATTACTCCATTTTGTCATGGGCTACTGGAGTATGGTAGTGATGCAACGGAAGTATTAAAACGGAAACAAAAGCGGAAACAGAAGTAAATAGTAAATTTTTGCGGAAGCGGAAGTGTAATGATTTTAGGTGACTCTTTATTGCAGTGGTCGTACGCGCTTTTCGCGAATATTTAGTTACAGATTTTGCATTTAGCACTTGCATCGTTAATATCAACAAAATATACAAAATAAATAAACGCTATAACTCTGTAAGTATTTTGGAAATATAATTATTAGGAAAACTGTTAAGGGGAAGCTGAAAATCCTGATGTTTTTAGATTAATGTAGGAAAACAATAAGAGAATAAAATATGGAACATATCAACATACGAAATACGAGGCCCTAAACTATAATAAAGTTATTTGCACGGGGACAATGTTATTATTAACAAAGGGGTCGCAGAAAATTGGCGCAGGTATCAGCTGTGCAACGACTAATTTCATTTAAATTGTGTTTCAGTTCAGCCAACTAGTAAAAGTAGTAAATTTTTGCGATTATTTTACTGTTTCGATATATTGATTTTCCAAAAGATGAGAAAGAAAATTTTGTTAAGTTCTGATAAGCTTCCATCATAAAAATGCGAAATCAGATGCAGAAGCGGATGTGAAAATGTAAGCGAAACTTCTGTAATTGCGGAAGCGGGTGCATGAAAATTCAAAACTGATGAACTCAAAATTCCTTGCGGTAATGTACTGCGCTGCTTGAGGTAGAAATGAATACTTTCAACAATAACAGACAAGTTTCCTTCTATGAGACATTGTAGACATTGCTGAGCTTAGGGTGCAGGTACTATTGCCGCTCCATCAACATGTCAGTATTCAGTATATGTCCCATTTCAATTCGGGAAAGCTAATAAAAAGCCACCCCTCACGCATTTCGCGACCCATGAAATTTTGAAATACCTCTAACAAGAAGTTAGAAGTCTCTGACAAACGGGACAACAAGAATATTTGTAGCTAGATTTTGATGAGTAGGTATTGTCAATTAAAGTTATTTCTGGCACTCTAGTTCCATTGCTTTCGAAGTAGGTACTAGGTACATAACTAGATCGAATGCGGTAAATGGCTACGAGACCATGTCGTATACTCGTCCTGATCGTTTTATTTTTTAAGGGTAGGAATGGTAAAGGGGCGATATACGTATGGGCGTCTGGGAATGGGGGTAGTCAACACGATAACTGTAATTGTGATGGTTATTTAACAAGTATCTACACAATTTCTATCGGGAGTGCGTCACAAAAGGGAGAGTTTCCCTGGTACGGAGAGGCGTGTGCTTCCACATTGGCTGTAACGTACTCTTCGGGAGCATACAGAGACCAAATGATTGTGAGTTTAAGTATGAAATCTTAAAAAGAGCAAGAGTGAATAGGGTATTTTATTTGTTGTAAAACTACACCAACGGCGACAAATGTGCTTGGGACGAAACGTCGGTGTGCCTTTACAATAAATAAAAACCTTATTCATCTTTATCAGATTGTTATTAATTAATTTAAACAATTTTGTAATCATTAAAAACAAAATAACAGGCTACAACGGACTTGTTTAACCAATGTACCATCAAACACACGGGAACTTCGGCTTCGGCCCCATTGGCAGCCGGAATAATTGCGTTAGCTCTTGAAGCAAAGTGAGTACCCAGAAACATTTTGTGTAGTTGTTGTACTCGTTTTCTTTTTTGTTGATTTGTGTTCGTGCATCAGTCCAAATTTGACCTGGCGAGACGTTCAACATTTGATTGTTTGGACATCCGAACCCGCCCCCGTTTATGAGAACCCGGGTTGGCAACAGAACGCTGCTGGGTTTTGGTTCAATACCCGATTTGGGTTTGGTCTCATGAACGCTTATGGCATGGTCATAGCCGCTTTGAATTGGACCAGTGTACCAGAAAAATCTGTTTGCACATATAAAATAAGTCTACCGTAAGCATACTGTAATGTATAGGTCCTTTAGAATGACATGGGCCTTCAACTGCGCGAGAAACGGGTATTATCGCATTCATATTGTACATGACTCGGTACCAATGTGCGATGATGTAACAAGTGGCGATCAGTATCAATAAATCGACGGAGTTTTATCATTGCCAAGGTTTATGTCATTCTAAATTAACTCTACCTAAAAATCTCTCGAACGAATTTGTCCTTTTCTTTTTTAAGAAAAAATGGGTCATTTTCATTCGGCAATCCCATAACTGTCCCTTTTGATTCCGATGGGTGCAAGGGTTCAATAAATGAAATCCAATTTTTGGAACATGTAGAAGTGCAAATGAGTATTAGTTATAATATTCGAGGGGCTCTCGAACTGAATTTAACATCGCCGTCTGGTAAGGTTGATAAGGAATTTATCACGGGGGATCTCGTGTCAAATTGAACCCCACATTCAGGTGGAAGGGTGCCTTAAAAAAATACATAGACATGTTCGAAATGACGCCAAAAATGACATATGTCAAGTCAACCCCCTCCTATATTTGTAAGTGAAAAGACATAATTACCCATTTTGCTATATTCCTAATTGTGATAACTATTAAAAAAAGTCGATCGTTATACGTAATATTATTGATGTGATACTATTAATCTTCCTTTAGGATAAATTTTATACTTTTGTANAGTTATAGGCAAAAAATTATTAACGGTAAATACCTAAACAACGATTTTGATTGCGGTTATTCTACTAGGATGTTTTGAAACCTTATTTTTGTGAAACAATTTCTAAAAAATAATAATTTTTGTATCAAACACGTCATCAAAGATTTTTTTGTATGCTGATAAATAAGTTATTTTTTCATTCTACAATATTTTCAGTATGTTTTATAAAAGATTTCGAGTGACTTTTTCTTATCGCTGATGGAGAATGTCCTTTTTTAACGTTTAAACTTTAACCTTAACCAGTTCAAACCAGCAAAAATATATATTCAGCCAATTAGGCTCTTCATCAGAGAAATAAGATTTATTGTGCACGATAATAAAAGTTAAATAATTCAATTGTTATTGTATTCAAGTTTCGGTTGTTGATGCTTATATTATTTAACCAATTAAATACACGTGCCTTGCATTTTTATTTTTCATTCACTTCAAAATAAAGCGATATAATTTTTCAATGTCTTTCATAAGTATATCCGTAATGGTTCAGACAGTAATTACTTTTGTATTTTTTGATATTACAAAGAAATTTTAATAGATACGTAGTAAACTATCCCTAAAATCAGATAAATGTGAAGGGTCAATTTGACATAGAATGCCCGAATTAATACAAAATACAGGGCCTCTTGACTGCGAATGTTTTTAGGAACAAATGTCCAACTTCTTACTCCTAGAGATCACGATCAAAATCCATTTGGTTTTCATGAATGGACTTTTATGTCCGTTATGACTTGGGGTGAGAATCCAAATGGACTTTGGAAAATTGTTTTGTCAGATAAGGTACAAAATAGTAAAAATGTGGTAACTCAGATTTATTTTACAATCTATGCATGAATATCGTTTTTAATAAATTGTACAATAAATCTGCGTTAAAAGATAATCGGTTTGATAAATGGTTCGATTTTAGATTGGCCCGTATGGTAATTCGGGGGAGGTAACGGATGTTACAGTTCGGTTGCATGGGACCAAACATCGACCAAATTATATGTCAGCTGGATCCAGAAATTATAATAGGGAATATAACCGCATTAAAAATTATGTTAATCAACTTAATTTTAATTCGATTATTCCAAAAGCAAATCGCAACATTATACAAAAGTACAAATATTTATTGTAATTAACTTATTGTACCAATCGAAAACGTAAATAGTAGGATAATAATAAAATGGTCTCTATTACTTTGACCCTTTTTATTGTATAAATGGACCAAGATTAAAAAAAATTTGTAGTAATTTATAATAATTTCCTTTTAATGAAATACTTTTTTATTTAATACTCCATAATTATGAAGTTATTTATATTCAGCAATCATCCAATTTATGCTTGCTAATAATGAATGTATTAGTTTCTGAACAAACATTGTTTGACTTACAGTTCTTTCCGTATCTATCTCTACATATACAAACGACATCCTTTAAATGAACTTGGTCATTTGTTGGTTACCATATTAATTATTAATCATTCGTATTATTGCCGACAAGGATGACAGGCACCAAGTTCATTTGTTTCAAGGACGCAGTTGTCCTTTACTTGTTCTTCGTACTGAATTTAGAATTTTTGGTGTTTTATCGGAAACGAAGTTTCAAAGTGAGAAATACATTATGTGCATATATCAAATTTAAGTGATGTAGTGTTGTAATAAATAATTGTATAAACTGAGTGGAAGGAATACAATTTTCTTCAAGAAATTTCCACCAACATGGAAGGTAGGCGCTGCTTAATGCTTTGTGTGTGTAAGATTGTTAGTCAACTGTCAGTAAACAAAAAAATGGCTATGAATTATTTTCAATGAATGTAATAAACATGGCCTACATTTAATACGTTTTTAATTATATGATAGGTATATAAATGAGCAACCTTTGAGTAAATCTGAGTACAAATACAATATACCCCATGGAAACGTTGCAACCTCTTTTCATTTGGTTAATAATATCAAACATGATATATACGAAGTTTCAAGTAAATTCAATCACAAATTAAGTATGCCCCAAACAAAAATTGCAACACCTTTTTACCCCCATACCCCTTTGGAGGTTGAATTTTTTAAAATGTCGAAATAGGTCTTTCAGAAATTAAATGAGAGACCATTAAGTTTCAAGTAAATCTGACGACAAATAATATATGTTCCATTTAAACATTGCAACTCCTCTTCACCACTCCAGCCACCCTCCCCCCCCCCCAACCGAGATTGAATTTTTGTTATACCATTTTTAACAAATGAACCCCTAGACTGATAAATTTTTCGTTTTGCTGTCAGTTGCGTTTCGTTANATAGAGCAGGGTCGAGTCACCATTAATTTAGAAATTCGAAAAAGATTGTTAAAGGTACCTATATGTCTCGAACACGATGCTGTACCTATGGGTGCGAAACATGGGCAGTGGAAGCGGCGGAAAAGAGAAGGTTAGGAGGAGGTATTAGAAAGAGTAGGAGAATAGAGGACTCTATGGAAGTCAATAAAAAATAGGCGAGATAGGTTAGTAGGACACCTTCTTAGGCATGAAGGTCTAGTCAGAGACATATTAGAGGCAGAAACAGGAGTTAGGAGGGGTAGAGGCAGACCTAGATTATAGAGTGCTAAATTCCTCAATATTACATTATTTTTTTTTAGGGAAGTTGTTCTCGTCCGACAATTAATATGTTTTTGTATCCTAGTCATTTACAGTAGGTTCACACCTATGAGATAATTTTTCACTCTAAGGGTTAATTATAGGGTGCTGATTCATTTAAAGAAGGATTATGCTTATGAGATAATGGCCTTAATATTGCCTAAAATAGCGAATTATTATTTTCAACAGCAAGTTATTCCTGTCCCACAATAATTTCTTGTACCTACCTAATCCCTTTGAGTCATTTGTAGAAGGATTTTATGTATGTGATAATTTGTCAACGGATCTAACGGTTATTTATGGGGTGCTTAACCCCTTAAAATTGTTTCATATTGAATTAGAATTTTGTAATGGAAGTTTTTCTTGTCCTACAATACTTTCTTGTGTCTAAGCTCTGTTAGGCATTTATAGAAGGAATATACCGATGAAATAATTTGTCAGCGGGTTTTAGGGTTGTTTGAGGGGTGTTAAACCCCCTAACAATGCCTCATACTCAATCAGTATTTTTAGTGGAAGTATTTCTTGTTCCACAATAATGTTTTGTAAGTAAGCTCTGTTAGGCATTTACAGAAGGATTATACTGATGAGATAATTTTTCAGCGGGTCTAACGTATATTTATAGGGTGCTAAACCCCTTAATATTTCTTCATATTGAATTAGAGTTTTGTGGTGGAAGCTTCTCTTGTCCTACAATAATACATTATGTCTAAACTCTATTAGGCATTTATAGAACAATTATACCGATGAGATAATTTGTCAGCGAGGCTAAAAGTCATTTGTGGGGTGTTAAACCCCCTAATAATGCTTCCTATTGAATCAGTAGTTTCCAGTGGAATTGTTTCTTATCACACAATAATTTTTTGTATTTGCGCTCTGTTAGGTATTTATAGAAGGATTATATAAATGAAATAATTTGTCAGCGGGTCCAACGGTTGTTTGTGGGGTGGTGAACCCCTTAATATTGTTTCGTATTGAAGTGGAATTTTGTAGTGAATGTTATTTTTGTCATGCAATAATGTTTTTTATCTAAACTCTGTTAGGCATTTATATACATAAAAGGGATATACCTATGAGAATTTTTCAGCGGGTCTAACGGTTGTTTACGGGGTGCTAAACCCCTTAATTTGGTAAATGTTAAATTAGTATTCTGCAGTGGAAGTTATTCTTATCCCACAATAATTTTTTTTTAAGCTCTGTTAGGCGTTTATATAGAAGGTACCATTATGTCTATGAGATAGTTTGTCAGTAAGGCTGAAGGGTTATTTAGCGATTGCGGAACCCCTTTCTATTATATTAC
>NW_020438895.1:589725-592009 GCF_000699045.2 Agrilus planipennis
TTGATGTAAAAATACTCTGAATTTCGAATAATCGCTTACAAAATTACGATGTTTACTTAAGGCCTTAAATAAAGTATTTTTGCGTACTTTATGTGTCTTGTAAAGTATAACGTACCCACAGTCGAAATAGAGTACAATACTTTATAATAAAGTACGGGTGGCAACCCTAGTTAAGATTCATTTAAAGTAGGATTATGCCTATGAGATAATGGCCTTAATATTGCCTAAAATAGCGAATTATTATTTTCCACAGCAAGTTATTCCTGTCCCACAATAATTTCTTGTACCTACATAATCCCTTTGAGTCATTTATAGAAGGATTTTACGTATGTGATAATTTGTCAACGGGTCTAAGGGTTATTTATGGGATGCTTAACCCCTTAAAATTGCTTCATATTGAATTAGAATTTTGTAATGGAAGTTTTTCTTGTCCTACAATAATGTTTTGTATGTAAGCTCTGTTAGGTATTTATAGAAGGATTATACTGATGAGATAATTTGTCAGCGGGTCTAAGGGTCCTCTGAGGGGTGTTAAACCCCCTAATAATGCTTCATACTCAATTAGTATCTTTTAGTGGATGTATTTCATGTTCCACAATAATGTTTTGTATGTAAGCTCTTTTAGGCATTTATAGAAGGAATATACCGATGAAATAATTTGTCAGCGGGTCTTAGGGTTGTTCGAGGGGTGTTAAACCCCCTAATAATGCTTCATACTCAATCAGTATCTTTTAGTGGAAGTTAGGCATTTATAGAAGGATTATACCGATTGGATAATTTGCGGGTCTAACGGTTATTTATAGGGTGCTTAACCCCTTAATATTGCTTCATATTGAATTAGTATTTTCCAGTTGATATTTTGCTTGTCCCACAATAATGTTTTTTTTTATCTAAGCTCTGTTAGGTATTTATAGAAGGATTATATAAATGAGATAATTTGTCAGCGGGTCCAACGGTTGTTTGTGGGGTGGTGAACCCCTTAATATTGTTTCGTATTGAAGTGGAATTTTGTAGTGAATGTTATTTTTGTCATGCAATAATGTTTTTTATCTAAACTCTGTTAGGCATTTATATACATAAAAGGGATATACCTATGAGAATTTTTCAGCGGGTCTAACGGTTGTTTACGGGGTGCTAAACCCCTTAATTTGGTAAATGTTAAATTAGTATTCTCCAGTGGAAGTTATTCTTGTCCCACAATAATTTTTTTTTTAAGCTCTGTTAGGCGTTTATATAGAAGGTACCATTATGTCTATGAGATAGTTTGTCAGTAAGGCTGAAGGGTTATTTAGCGATTGCGGAACCCCTTTCTATTATATTACTACTTTTCAGTGGATATGTTTCTTCTCACACAATAATTTTTTGTATTGCTAGTTCTAAGAATCATTTAAAGTAGAATTTTACCTACGATATAATTTGTCAACGGGTCTAGGGTTTTCTTACAGGGTACCAGTCTCCTCAATATGGAATGATTATCTTTTAGGAGAAGTTAACTGTTTCGACATTTAATTATTTTAAAATTCACGTTAGTGATAATCGTCATTTATTGTATCCACTATTCACAATTCAATTGATTAAGAGAGAATATAATTAATATGAACAATAACAAACGAAATTTTATACTATTTCAGAAGGTCAAAGGCTATTTTTAATTTTTAGATTAATAAAATCATAATTCAATTTTTATAAAAAAATATGAGAAATAACATTTCACATTATAAATTTTTTTAGTACTAGCGATAAAAATTGTTTATAAGATTTTGCATCCGTATGTACGAACGTTTAAGTGATACAGTCGTTTTTATAAGCGAAATAGTCTTAGGGATTTAGCTATTGATTCAATTTAAAATGAAATCTTCGCGAACTTTTTTGACACAACTGGAAGTTTTATTTTGCAACTTTAAAGAAGTCCTTGTATACGTTAAAATGTGTCTCTTTCGGCTGAAATGGATTTTAAATTACAGTTAAAGTAGGTAAGCAAGTAGATGCCTCTTGTATACGGATATTTTAATATATGACCTAATTGTTTCTTACCATGTTCATCAATTTTTTACCATATTTAGTTCTTTTTAATAATTGCAAGAACGGCTCATCATACTGCTGGACAATAATTTGTAAAAAAAAATGCACATTTAAATGTTTGAAGAATAGACTTTTTTACTGTTCCTGAAACAATTGTGAAATGTTTAAAATTTGAACGATACAAACTGAGTTTATTTATTTATTTGCCAGGTACATAATGTAGCAACAATACACATAAAAAAAATATTTAAATTATAATTGT
>NW_020438895.1:595866-599874 GCF_000699045.2 Agrilus planipennis
ACAATTATAATTTAAATATTTTTTTTATGTGTATTGTTGCTACATTATGTACCTGGCAAATAAATAAATAAACTCAGTTTGTATCGTTCAAATTTTAAACATTTCACAATTGTTTCAGGAACAGTAAAAAAGTCTATTCTTCAAACATTTAAATGTGCATTTTTTTTTACAAATTATTGTCCAGCAGTATGATGAGCCGTTCTTGCAATTATTAAAAAGAACTAAATATGGTAAAAAATTGATGAACATGGTAAGAAACAATTAGGTCATATATTAAAATATCCGTATACAAGAGGCATCTACTTGCTTACCTACTTTAACTGTAATTTAAAATCCATTTCAGCCGAAAGAGACACATTTTAACGTATACAAGGACTTCTTTAAAGTTGCAAAATAAAACTTCCAGTTGTGTCAAAAAAGTTCGCGAAGATTTCATTTTAAATTGAATCAATAGCTAAATCCCTAAGACTATTTCGCTTATAAAAACGACTGTATCACTTAAACGTTCGTACATACGGATGCAAAATCTTATAAACAATTTTTATCGCTAGTACTAAAAAAATTTATAATGTGAAATGTTATTTCTCATATTTTTTTATAAAAATTGAATTATGATTTTATTAATCTAAAAATTAAAAATAGCCTTTGACCTTCTGAAATAGTATAAAATTTCGTTTGTTATTGTTCATCATCATCATCATAAGGTCGTCTGTCCTAAGACTGGTTGGACACGTATCTATACTCTTTCCTATCCTAAGCTAAACTTCTCATTTCCCTAAAGCTAGAGCAACCCACATCCTTAACTATTTGCGAAGAGTAATCTAATCTAGGTCTACCTCTACCCCTCGTAACTCCTGTTTCTGCCTTTAATATGTCTCTGACTAGACCTTCATGCCTGAGAAGGTGTCCTACCAACCTATCTCGCCTATTTTTTGTAGACTTCTCTGTTCTCTTATTCTTTCGAATATCTCTTCATTTCTAACCTTCTCTATCCACTGTAACCTCATCATTCGCGTATAACACCACCTTTCGAACGCTTCTAACCCTTTCTTTTCCGCCGAGCCCACTGTCCATGTTTCGCACCCGTACAACGCCGTGCTCCAAACATACATCTTTAACAACCTTTCTCGAATTTCTAAATTAGTTGTTCGCGAGCGTACTGACTTCTTTTTATTACAGGCGACACGACCCAGCGCTATCCTCTACTTTATACCCCTACTACTCCTTCCGTCCCTTGCATACTAGTATTTTAGTTTTAGTTTTATTTATTTTCATACAGTACTGACCTGTCAATACCGCTTCCATTTTATATGAGGCTATCTCTTGCTAGATGCTAATACTGCTATATCATCTGCAAATCTAAGCATACTAATCTTTTGCCCTGTACATCTATCCCTACAGTTGTACTGTCCTTAATGATGTGGATCGCGTCTTCGATGTATAGATTAAAAAGTAACAGTATGCATCCCTGTCTGACTCCCTTCCTAATATTTACTTCTCTACGTTGCATCCCTAGCTCTATAACTGCCTGTTGCTCTTTATAAAAACTAAGTATCACTCTTCTATCTTTGTAACTCATCCCTATATTTTTAAGTATATTTAACATCTTGTCCCATTTAATATTGTCAAAAGCTTTCTCTAAATCTNTCTTGCAATTATTAAAAAGAACTAAATATGGTAAAAAATTGATGAACATGGTAAGAAACAATTAGGTCATATATTAAAATATCCGTATACAAGAGGCATCTGGAAGGAGGGAAATGATGATTAGTTGAATTATTCAACATCACCGGGTTACAGACTTAAATTTTTCTCGTTTTACGGAAACAGATCTCGGTTTGCGAGCCTGTTGCTTACCTACTTTAACTGTAATTTAAAATCCATTTCAGCCGAAAGAGACACATTTTAACGTATACAAGGACTTCTTTAAAGTTGCAAAATAAAACTTCCAGTTGTGTCAAAAAAGTTCGCGAAGATTTCATTTTAAATTGAATCAATAGCTAAATCCCTAAGACTATTTCGCTTATAAAAACGACTGTATCACTTAAACGTTCGTACATACGGATGCAAAATCTTATAAACAATTTTTATCGCTAGTACTAAAAAAATTTATAATGTGAAATGTTATTTCTCATATTTTTTTATAAAAATTGAATTATGATTTTATTAATCTAAAAATTAAAAANTCCGCCATATTTAATAATTTAGGAAAAGCCTGGGAACTTGTTTCTGCATATAGATCGTTTTTATTAGAAATAATAGGCTGATTTTGTAAAATAGTTCCTATGTTTTAACAAAATTACTATTTTCATTCGTTGACCCTTTTTTGATATACAAAATTTTTTTTGATTTTCATTTGCTATTTTCTTTCCACAGGTGTATCTTCGGAATACATTTTTTCCTACCTTTGCCAAACAAAATTTTCTCCAGCTGTTCAACCTATGCAGACGGTGTATCTTCTCTTAAGGACCTTGATGTTATGAAGAACTTCCTAAACGCATCATTCGTTCCATACTGATAGGAAACCTTGGAATACTTTGGGTAAAGTTTTAAAGATTTTAGCATTTAATAATTTTACTTCATTATTCTCAATCCATCAATTGTTTCACCACAGTGGCCTCATCAGATGAGGATTTTTGAAACCTGCAATTACTATTTGTGACAATTTAGATTCTTCAGCATTTGTATTTGGAAGTGTTTGGTTTTGGTATTTTATTTTGTTCTCGAAAGTATTTGAAAAAAATGTCTTTATTTTGCTTCAACGTCTTATTTACATGGTATAATTAATTCTTTCTTTTGCCCTTTTCTACAGGTTGACTATTAATGAGAAAGAGAGTACATTGATATTGATTTTGATGTTGCTGAAACAAGTGTCTACAGTAGCATCATATTTTCTGGACTTGGTTTTCTGTCTTGCAACAGCACTACACAGTTAATTCGGACCGATGAGAAAGAACAATTGGAAATTGAAAATAACATGTTGTTGTTCCTCCTGAGTTTGGCTTGCTCTTCGCAGTTGCAGTTGTATTCTACAATTAATTCAGGTGAGAATACATGACTTCATTAATATCAATTGCTTATAGGTAGTATGTTATGGCATTTCTGTTAACAATTATTGCTAACAGTATAAATTGAGGTTATTGTGCATCTATGTCTTTTTGACAATTTCTATTTTCCACAGAATAAATTGACATTCGTCATTGATCTATGGAGTTTCGTTTTTACCTTTTTTCTATTGTCTGCATCCTAAATTGACGTCGAGTTATTTGTCATTTATCTATGTCGTGATCTATGGTTGTGATATAAAATGGCGTGATAATAACGCTTGTTATTTTATAATTCAGCTATTTTTACTTGCTTTTTGATACGTTTTTATTTGTGTTTCTTAATTATAAGTGTAATTAATACGTTTTTTTGTCCGTTTGTGCAGGTTATACAATAAATGGGAAAGAATTAACGTTCAGTTTGGTTATACTGAAACAGCCAATGTCTACATGGGTGTGGTCTTTTGTGGATTATATTCTTGATTTGCTGTTTTGTCTTCGCCTTGTAACATCATGCAGTTAATTTTCAACCCATGAGTGATGGCAACTGGACATTTATTTGAATTCCATTGAAATAAGTTCTCTGCTACAGTATTCCTCCTGGAGTTGGTTTACTTTTCACACCTGTAAACTTTGGAATATTACAATCAATTCTATAATTAATTAAGGTGAGGATGCTTGATATAATTAATTTTAATTGCTCTTTATTAATCTATTTGCCATCGTATCTGTTTCAGATCGACGTTGGAGAAGACAAAGATGACCCCGTAGTTGAAATAGTTCTTTATCTTGCATGCTCTGTCTAGTAGAATTCATTAAGTTGATTTTATTCAAATTAATTTTTTATTTTGCGTGTTTTTATTTGTTTGTTGTAGTTTCTGATAGTTAATTTGATTTAGTTTTTATTTTGCATGCTTATTTTTGTTTTTTTTTTGTTTGAAGTAATTTAGATTTTATATCAGTT